>NW_016808923.1:128503-136323 GCF_001698545.2 Rhinopithecus bieti | reverse complement strand
GGGAAAAAAAAAAACCCCCAAAAAAAAAAAAAAAAAAAAAAAAAAAAAAAAAAAAAAAAAAAAAAAAGATGTACCCAAGACTGGCTAAAAAAAAAAGAGGTTTAATGGACTCATAGCTCCACATGGCTGGGGAGGCCTCACAATCACAGCAGAATGCAAAGGAGGAGCAAAAGAACATCTTACATAGCAGAAGGCAAGAGCTTGTGTGCAGGGGAACTGACCTTTATAAAATCATCAGATGTTGTGAGATTTATTCACTATTACAAGAACAGCATAGGAAAAGCCCACCCCCATGATTCAGTTACTTCCCATTGAGTCCCTCCATGACACGTGGGGATTACCAGGACTACAGTTCAAGGTGAGAATTGGGTGACAACATAGCCAAACAGTATAAATGGTGCAATCAAATTAGAAATGAAGACTAAGAAATTCACTCAAAATTATACTTTTACATGAAAATGCAATAATCTGCTCCTGAATGACTCTCAGGTAAGTTATAAAATTAAAGCAGAAATGAAACATTTATTGAAATTAATAAGAACAAAGAGACAACACAGTAAAATTTCTGGGACACAGCCAAGGTAGTGTTAAGAGGGAAATTTAAAGCACTAAATGTCTACATCAAAAGTTAGAAAATATCAATTTAAAATGTAACATCACAACTAAAAGAACTAGTGAAGCAAATCAACCCCAAAGGTGGCAAAAGATAAGAAATAACCAAAATCAGAGCTGAACTGAAGGGGATTAAAACATAAAAAAAATTCAGAATATCAACAAATTCAGGAACTGGTTTTTGAAAAAATTAATGATATAGATAGATGACTAGCTAAACCAATAAAGAAGAAAGAAGAGAAGATTCAAATAAACACAATCAGAAACAACAAGGGAGATTTTACCACTGACCCCCAGAAAGGCAAACAACCATGAGATAATATTATGAATACCTTTTTGTACATAAAGTAGAAAATCTAGAAGAAATAGATAAATCCCTGGATGCACACACCCTCCCCAGTATGAACCAGAAAGAAATTGAATCCCTGAACAGATCAATAATAAGCTCTGAAATTGAGGCAATAATAAATAGCCTATCAACCAAAAAAAGCCCAGAGCCAGACAGATTCACAACTGATTACATCAGATGTACAAAGAAGAGCCGGTACCGTTCCTACTAAAATAATTCCAAAAAACTGTGGAGAAGTGACTTCTCTTTAATTCATTCTATGAGACCAGCATCATTCTGATACCAAAACCTGGCAGAGATACAACAACAACAGAAAAAGGAAATTTCAAGTCAATATCCTTGATGAACATCAATGCAAAAATTCTCAAAAAAATACTGACAAGACAAATCCAGCAGCACATCAGAAAGCTTATCTGCCACAATTAAGTAGGCTTTATCCCTGGGATGCAAGGTTGGTTCAACATATGCAAATCAATAAATATGATTCATCACATAATCAGAACTAAAGACAAACACCACATGATTTTCTCAATAGATGCAGAAAAGGCATTTGATAAAATTCAATACCCACTCATGTTAATAACAAGAGCCATATCTGACAAGGCCACAGCCAACATCACACTGAATGGGCAAAGGCTGGAAGCATTCCTCTTTTAAATCAACACAAGATGAGGATGCCCTCTCTCACTACACCTATTCAACAGAGTATTAGAAAAAATACCAGGTAACCCAGCAATCACATTACTGGGTATATACTCAAGGGAATATAAATCATTCTATTAAAAAGACACATACACACATATGTTCATTGCAGTGCTATTCACAATAGCAAAGATATGGAATCAACTTCAATGACCATCAATGGTAGACTGGATAAAGAAAATATTGTTACATATACACCATGGAATACCATGCAGCCAAAATAAAGAACAAACTTATGTACTTTGCAGGAATATGGATGAAACTGGAGGCCATTTTCCTTGGCAAACAAATGCAGGAACAGAAAATCAAAAACTTCATGTTCTCATTTACAAGTGGGAGCTAAATGATGAGAACACATGGACACATATAAGGAACCAATACACACTAGGGCCTGTTGGAAGATGGAGTTACGGTGGGAGGAGAAAAAGCATCAGAAAAAATAGCTAATGGGTACTAGGCTTAATATCTGGTTGATTAAATAATCTCTACAACAAACCCCTATAACACAAGTTTACCTATATAACAAACCTGCACATGTACCCCTGAACTTAAAATAAAATAAAAAATAAAGAAAGAAAGAGAAAGATTACAAACTAACAATCTAACAACATGCCTCAAAGAACTAGAGAAGCAAGAATAAGCCAACCCCAAAATTAACATAGGAAAGGAAATAATAAAAATCAGAAAAGAACTAAAAGAAATAGAGACAAAAGTGCAAAGGGTCAACAAAAAAAGTTAGTTATTCAAAAAGATAAACAAAATTGATGAACCACTACCTAGATTATCCAAGAAGAGAGGAGACAAAATCAGAATAAACAAAATAATAAGCAAATAAAGAGACATTACAAGTGATACCACAGAAATACAAAAGATCATTATGAACCACTATAGATTAACAAACTGGAAAACCTATAGGAAATGGAAAAATTCTTGAAAATACATAATGTACAAAGATTAAATCAGGGAGAAATAGAAAATGTGAACAGACCAATAATGAGTAGCTAGATTGAATCTGTAACAAAACGTCTCCCAACAAAGAAAAGCCCAGAATCATATAAAATCATAAAAACATTCTACCAGCCAGGCACAGTGGCTCATGCCTGTAATCCCTGCACTTTGGGAGGCTGAGGCAGGCCGATCACGAGTTCAGGAGATTGAGACCATCCTGGCTAACATGATGAAACTTCGTCTCTACTAAAAATACAAAAAAATTAGCCACGCATGGTGACGGTGCCTGTAGTCCCAGCTACCTGGGAAGCTGAGGCAAGAGAATGGCATGAACCCAGGAGGCAGAGCTTGCAGTGAGCCGAGATTGCGCCACTGCAGTCCAGCCTGGATGACAGAGTGAGACTCCATCTAAAAAAAAAAAAATTAAAAAAAAAAAAAACTCTACTAAATGTACAAAGAACTAACACCAATTCTCCTGAAACTGTTCCAAAAATTTGAAGGGGAGGGTATTCGCCCTAAGTCATTCTAAGCCACCAGCATTATCCTAATGTCAAAAGTAGAGGTAAATATCCCTGAAGAATATAGACATCAAATCCTCAACAAAATACTAGCAAACTAAATAAAACATTATATCCAAAAGATAATACATCATAATCAGGTTCAATTCATACCATGGGTGCAAGGATGGTTCAATATTTGCAAATCAATAAATGTGATATATTACATCAACAGTATGAAGTACAAAAAGCATATGATTGCCTCAATAAATGTAGAAAAAATCATTTGATAAAATGCACTATCTCATCATAATAAAAACTCTCAACAAATAGGAATAGAGGAAACATACATCAAAATAATAAGTGCCATATATAGTAAATCCACAGCTAACATCATACTGATTGGAAAAAGGTGGAAAGCCTTTTCTCTATGATTTAAAGCAACACAAAGATGCCCACTTTCACCACTTCTTTGCAACATAGTAATATAAGTCCTAGCCAGAGGCAATCAAGTAAGAGAAATAAATCAAAGTCAACCAAATTGGAAAAGAGGAAGGCAAATTTTCCCAATTTGCTAATGATATGATGTTATATGTAGAAAAACCTAATGACTCTATCAACAAAACCTTAGATTTGATAAATGAACTCAGTAAACTTGCAAGATACAAGATCAAATACAAAAATCAGCAGCCTTTCTATACACCAATATTTATCTACTAAGAATGAAATCAAGATGGCAATCCCATTTACAATACCTACAAAAACTTAAACTACCCTGTAATAAATTTAACAAGGAAGTGAAAGATCTCTACAAGGAAAACTGCAAAATGCTGATGAAAGATATTGAAGATGACACAAACAAATGGAAAGACATTTCATGCACATGAATCAGAGGAATTAATATTATTAAAATGATGATACTGCTTAAATAAATCTAAAGATTCATTGCAGCCCCTATCAAAATACCAGTGTAACTGTTGCTGGAAGTCAGGGACCCTGAGCAGAGGGACCGGCTGAAGCCATGGCAGAAGAACATAAATTGTGAAGATTTCATGGACATTTATTAGTTCCCCAAATTAACACTTTTATAATTTCTTATGCCTACCTTTACTGTAATCTCTGAACATAAAATGTGAAGATTTCATGGACATTTATTACTTCCCCAATCAATACTCTTATAATTTCATATGCCTGTCTTTACTTTAATCACTTAATCCCATCATCTTCATAAGCTGAGGATGTATGTCACCTCAGGACCCTGTGATGATTGCGTTAACTGAAAAAACTGTTTGTAGAGCATGTGTGTTTGAACAATATGAAATCTGGACACCTTAAGAACAGAGTAACAGCGATGTTCAGGGAACAAGGGAGATAACCATTAGGTCTGGCTGCCTGAGAGCCAGGCAGAACAGAGTCATATTTCTCTTCTTTCAACAGCAAATAGGAGAAATATTGCTGAATTCTTTTTCTCAGCAAGGAACAGCTCTGAGAAAGAGAATGCATGCCTGGGGTAGGCCTCTGAAATGGCCGCTCTGGGAACGTCTGTCTTTTATGGTTGTAGATAAGGGATGAAATAAGCCCCAGTCTCCAGTAGCACTCCTAGGCTTATTAGGATGAGGAAATTTCCACCTAATAAATTTTGGTCATACCAGTTGTCTGCTCTCAAACCCTGTCTCTTGATAAGATGTTAACAATGACAATGTGTGCTCTAAACTTCATTAGCAATTTTAATTTCACCCTGGTCCTGTGATCTTGCCCTGCCTCCATTTTCCTTGTGATATTTTATTACCTTGTGAAGCATGTGATCTCTGTGACCCACTCTATTCGTACATGCTCTCCTCGTTTGAAAATCACTAATAAAAACTTTCTGGTTTTGAGGCTTGTGGGACATCACAGAACCTGCCAACATGTGATGTCTCCCCCAGACACCTAGCTTTAAAATTTCTCTCTTTTGTACTCTTTCCCTTTATTTCTCAGACCAGCCGACATTTAGGGAAAATAGAAAAGGACTCATGTTGAATTATCAAGGTGGGTTCCCCTGATATCTGGCAGCCAACATGGTCTTTCTTTTTTCCTAAATGCATGTGGGAACCCGACTCCCTTTGTTAGGTGCAGGGAAACGTCATGAGTTTGGACCACAGAGACGCTTGTTTGACTCCCTGATGACTGGTGAGTAGTCTGTGTATGGTCTGGGTTAACAATGGGTCACGTGGAGTATAAACACTATATTTATCTCTTCTATATTAAACTCCAGTTAAAACAGAAAAGAGTTCAAGTGCCCATGGAAAATATGGTCACTCTGTTCAGAACAGTAGTAAAATTCTGTCCTTGGTTTCCTGAAAAAGGAACCTTAGATGTAGACCTGTTAAAACAGGGAAGGGTCCGAGTAACCATGGAAAATATGATCACTCTATTCAAGGCAATGGGAAAATGCTGTCCTTGGTTTCCTGAAAAAGGAACCATATAAGTAAAACTATGGGATCGTGTTCATTCAACATTCTGGGAACTGAATGTTGGAATTATGTTCCTGTCACTGGGGTGGTTGGGCCTTGGTAAGTGAGCTCCTAATACCTGCTCAACTTTCCTCTCCCACACCGCCTTCATTATCTGATCAGCCTCTCCCTTCAGCTACTCCTCCCCACCTAAGGATGCTGAAAATTCAGTGTCTAACTCGTAAGACTTTGGCTTAAGTCACCCACTAATTATCTTACTTCTTTTCATGAAGAGCCAGTACTTGAAGCTCCAGGGGCCATGACTCACACAGCCTGGGACTATAGATACGCTGATTCTTCTCTCTTCAAACCTCTTGCCTCAGCTAATCGCTCCAGGACCAAACTACAATTTACCTATAATTTTCCAGGCCCTCTCCCATTTGGATTCAGCAGTGGCCACTTTCTAAAGAAAAACTGGAGGCTTTAATTCACTTGGTTCTGAACAGTT
Source organism: Rhinopithecus bieti (assembly GCF_001698545.2). Taxonomy (NCBI): domain Eukaryota; kingdom Metazoa; phylum Chordata; class Mammalia; order Primates; family Cercopithecidae; genus Rhinopithecus; species Rhinopithecus bieti. Next base: position 130,275 of record NW_016808923.1, on the reverse strand, counting down.
ACAACTTTAAAATGTGGAATGTTCTCTTTCCCCCTGAAATTCTGCTGTGTTTCTAGTAAAAAAGAAATCAGGCAAGTGGCAGATGGTAACTGATTTAAGGGCCATTAACGCAGTAATTAAACCTATGGGAGCCATCCATCCCAGCATGCCTGCCCCTGCTTTAATACCTAAATATTGGCCTCTCATAGTTATTGATCTTAAAGATTGTTTTTTTCATATTGCTTTACATGAATCAGACTGTGAAAAATTTGCTTTTACTGTACCATTTATCAATAATCAGGAGCCTGCAGCTCATTATCAATGTAAAATACTTTCTCAGGGAATGCTGAATAGCCCTGCCATCTGCCAGCTTTATGTTGGACAAGTGCTTTCACCAATTCAAGCCCAATTTCCCCAGGCCTATATTCTTCATTACATTGATTATATTTTAATTGCTGCCCCCACTGATAAAGAATTAATTGACTGTTATCAAATTTTGAGCTGCCATGTTACAAAGGCTGGATTACACATCACTCAGGATAAAATTCAACAGACCGACCGCTCCTGTTCAATACTTAGGAATGGTGGTCGATAAACAACGTATTCAACCTCAAAAAGTTCAAATTAGAAGAGATTCTTTAAAAATTTAAATGACTTCCAAAAACTTTTAGGTAACATTACTTATATAAGACATACTTTAGGCATTTCAACCTATGGGCTGTCTAACTTGTTTTCTACGCTATGGAGAGATTTCAATCTATGCAGTCCCAGGACTTTGACCCCTGAGACTTCACTAGAATGGAAATTCATAGAGGAAACAATCCAGACCACCCAGTTATCTAGAGTACAGCCATTTCAGCCCTTTCAGGTTCTGGTTTTCACTTCATTACACTCACCTACTGGACTAATAGTTCAACATAATGATTTAGTGGAGTGGTGTTTTCTTCCTCATTCTGTGTCAAAAACTTTGTCTGTTTACCTGGACCAAAAATCCACTGTAATTGGACATGCATGGTGTATAATACCAAAAATTTCCAGATTTGATCAGAATTTAATTGTAGTTCCTTTAAATTGGCTCAAAGTTCAAGCCGCCTTTCAACATTCCATACTGTGGCAAATTCACTTGACTGATTTCATTCGCATGGTTGACAATCATAATGCAAATAACAAATTGCTTGATTTTATAAAATTGACATCTTGGGTGGTCCCTGGATTAACCAAAGATCAGCCCATTCCTGAGGCCATTACAGCATTCACTGATGACTGCAGTAATGGCAATGATGGTTATGTAGGTCTTACAGACAAGCTTATTTCTATCTCATATACCTCTACTCAAAAGGCAGAGTTAATTGTTATAATTACTGCCTTATAGGATTTCTCCAAACCTTTAAATATTGTCTCTGATTCTACTTAACGTGGAAAAAAGCATATGCTTGTGTTTCACCAGGATATCATCAAACAAGAACCACAGGGAAAAGGCATCCATGTTGGAGACTTCCCTCAGATGTGGTGAGATCTGTGCCAACTCCTCAGAAGCAGGCACACCAAATCACAATGGGTCAAATTCAATTCTCCCTAATGGTGATGGAGACCCATCTAACTAATCCCACTTCTCCTGATTACCTTTCTTTTCTCCTTACAAACCTAAAATCTCACCATTTCTATTAGCCTGAAAACAACATCCCTCTGCTCTTCTCTTCCTCCTTCTGCACTCAATCTCACTTACAATAGGTTTATTTAATTATTCTCCTCCTTATGCTTTCTGTCTCATCAGTTTCCTCTCACACTGATTT
>NW_016808923.1:104426-128458 GCF_001698545.2 Rhinopithecus bieti | reverse complement strand
ATGTTGGAGACTTCCCTCAGATGTGGTGAGATCTGTGCCAACTCCTCAGAAGCAGGCACACCAAATCACAATGGGTCAAATTCAATTCTCCCTAATGGTGATGGAGACCCATCTAACTAATCCCACTTCTCCTGATTACCTTTCTTTTTCTCCTTACAAACCTAAAAATCTCACCATTTCTATTAGCTTGAAAGTAACATCCCTCTGTTCTTTTCCTCCTTCAGCACTCAATCTCACTTACAATGGGTTTTATTTAATTATTCTCCTCCTTATAGTTTCTGTATCACCAGTTTCCCCTCATACTGATTTACCTGCTACACAAAATTATTCTTATTGGGCGTATGTGCCTTTTCCTCCACTTATTCAACCTCTCACCTGGAAAGATGCTCCTGCAGAAATCCACACTAACAATAGTGTGTGAATGCCTGGAGCTACAGATGACCATTGCCCCGCTCAACCAGGAGAAGGAGGCACTGCATTTAATGTTACCATGGGTTATAAATACCCCCCTCTGTGCCTCAGACATGCAGCTGGTTGTATCCATCTAGAAACTCAAGTCTCAGCTGCTTATCTTCTGGAGTGATCAACTGCAGAGGAACAGGGACATTTTGTCTCTGGCCTCTCCCTTTCTCTTTTAAAACACATGAAAGGGGGAGTAATGGGAGATACTCCTTACCTTCAATACAAACCTGAAGGAAAACCATGCCCTAAAAATTTTGAGGGCCCATCTACAACTTTAATTTGGGAGGATTGTGTTAACTCACATGCAGTAATATTAAAAAATGACTAGTATGGTTTAGTAATATACTGGGCACCAATGGGCTATTTAAAAAAAAATTGCTCCTCTAGTGGAAGGCAATTCCCAGAGGCTACTTATTTTATTTCTTATTGGGAGAATGAGAATCATCATTCTACTTTGCATAGGAGGTTCAGCTCATTCCTGCCCTTAAAATGGGAAGATAAAGGCATTAGCACTGTGAGACCTCATACGATACTCCCCATTCTGAGCCCAGACCACCCAAAACTTTGGAAATTGGCTACTGCCATGTCTGTACTACGAGTATGGGAAGGGGAAACTATTCTCTCTGTTGCCCCACTACCATCCCCTCTCTCAGTATCAACGTAGATCCAGACATTCTGCTTTACTTACCTCCAACCTGACTGTTCCCATACAGAGTTGTGTTAAGCCTCCTTAGATGCTGTTAGTGAGAAATATCAAAATTTGAATGAATGCAAACTGTCCATTGCATTAATTGTCATTTACACACTTGTATTAACTCCCATTTTGACTCCAGGAAAATTGTAATGTTGGTTTGAGCTCAAGAAGGAATCTGGATTCTGGTAACTTTGCCCAGACCTTGGAAATCCTCCCCTTCAATACGTTTAGTTAATGAAGTGTTACAGAGAATTCTAAAAAGATCTAAGAAATTTGTTTTCACTTTAATTGTTGTGATCATTGGCCTAATTATAGTCACTGCAATGGCCGCCACTGCTGGAATGACGTTACACCAATCTATTCAAATGGCTCATTTTGTCAACAATTGGCAAGCCAATTCCACCCAAATGTGGAATTCTCAACAAGGCATTGATCAAAAATTGGTTAATCAAATTAATGATGTGGCTTGGAGATCGGGTAGTGAGTCTTGAACATCACATGCAAATGCAGTGAGATTGGAACACTTCGGATTTCCATATCACCCCGTATTCCTATAATGAGACTAATCATTCATGGGAAATAGTCAAAGGACACTTTCTAGGTAGGGAAGATAATTTATCATTGGACATAACTAAATTAAAGAAACACATTTTTGAAGGCTCTCAAGCTCACTTGTCCATTCTGCCTGAAGTTGAGGTGTTAAATGAGGTGGCAGAAAATCTTTATGGACTAAACCCCACGACTTGGATTAAGTCTACTGGGGGCTCCACTGTAGTAAATTTTGGAATTATGTTTTTCTGTTTAATAGGCTTGACTTTAGTGTGCCGGATGAGTCAAAGAATCCTGCATCAAAATCGAGAGAATGAACAAGCCTTCATCGCCCTGGCACATTTTTATAAAAAGAAAGGGAGAGATGTTGCAGGAAGATGGCGACCCTGAACAGAGGGACCAGCTGAAGTCATGGCAGAAGAACATAAATTGTGAAGATTTCATGGACATTTATTAGTTCCCCAAATTAACACTTATAATTTCTTATGCCTGTTTACTGGAGTCTGTGAACATAAATTATGAAGATTTCATGGACATTTATTACTTCCCCAATCAATACTCTTATAATTTCCTATGTCTGTCTTTAATTACTTAATCCCATCATCTTCATAAGCTAAGGATGTATGTTGCCTCAAGACCCTGTGATGATTGCGTTAACTGCACAAATTGTTTGTAGAGCATGTGTGTTTGAACAATATGAAATCTGGACACCTTAAGAACAGGGTAACAGCGATGTTCAGGGAACAAGGGAGATAACCATTAAGTCTGGCTGCCTGAGAGCAGGGCAGAACATAGCCATATTTCTCTTCTTTCAAAAGCAAATAGGAGAAATATTGCTGAATTCTTTTTCTCAGCAAGGAACAACCCTGAGAAAGAGAATGTGTGCCTAGGGGTAGGCCTCTAAAATGGCTGCTCTAGGGACGTCTGTCTTTTATGGTTGTAGATAAGGGATGAAATAAGTCCCAGTCTCCGGTAGTGCTCCCAGCCTTATTAGGATGAGGAAATTCCCGCCTAATAAATTTTGGTCATACCAGTTGTCTGTTCTCAAACGCTGTCTCTTGATAAGATGTCATCAATGACAATGAATGCCCGAAACTTCATTAGCAATTTTAATTTTGCCCTAATCCTGTGATCTTGCCCTGCCTCCATTTTCCTTGTGATATTTGATTACCTTGTGAAGCATGTGATCTTGGTGACCCACACTGTATTCATACACTGTCTCCCAGTTTGAAAATCACTAATAAAAACTTACTGGTTTTGCAACTTGTGGGGCATCACAGAACCTGCCAACATGTGATGTCTCCCCCTGGACAGCCACCTTTAAAATTTCTCTCTTTTGTACTCTTTCTCTTTATTTCTCAGACCAGTCAACACTTAGGGAAAATAGAAAAGGACTCATGTTGGATTATCAGGGATGGGTTCCCCCAATAATTCACAGACTTAGAAAAAACAATCCTAAAATTTATATGAAACCCAAACAGAGCCCAAATAGCCAATGCAATCCTAAGCAAAAAGAATAAAGTAAAAGGGATAAGATTACCTTACTTCAAAATATGTTACATGATTATAGTTATCAAAACTGCATAGTATTGGTATAAAAATAGACACATTGACCTATTGAATAGAATAGAGAACCCAGAAATAAAGCCACATATTTACAGCCAACAGATCTTCAACAAAGATGGTGAGAATCTACATTAGCAGGAGGATGTGCTGTTCAATAAGTAGTTCTGGGAAAATTGGATAGCCATGGGCAGAAAAAAGAAAGTGGACTCCTAATCCTCAACATAAGCAAAACAAACAAACAAACAAACAAACAAACAAACAAAAACTTTAAACACTTAACTATAAAACCTGAAACTACAAAAATATTAGAAGAAAATCTGGGAAAACTCTCCTGGATATTGGTCTAAGCAAATAATTTATGACTAAGATTTCAAAAGCACAGACAAGAAAATAAAATAAATAAATGGCGCTTAATTAAAATAAAAAGCCTCTGTACAGCAAAAGAAGTAATAGAGGGAAGAAACAACCTGTCAAACGGGAGAATGCTTTGCAAGCTAGTCTTTCAACAGTGGACTAGTATCTAGATTATACAAGAAAAACAACTTAACAGGAAAAAAATGAATGATACCATTAAAAAAGTGGGCAAAGGAAATGAGACATTTCTCAAAAGAAGACAAACAATCAACAGGTATATGAAAATATACTCAACATCACTAATTATCAGAGAAATGCAAATCAAACCCACAATGAGGTATAATCTTAACCCAATCAGAATGGCTATTATCAAAAAGATAAAAAATGACAGATGTTGGGGAGAATGCAGAGAAAAGAGAACTTTTATGCACTGTTTATGGAAGTGTAAACTAGTACAGTCACTGTGGAATACAGTATGAGAATTTCTCACAAAGCTAAAAATAGGATTACCATTTGATCCAGCAATCCCACCCCTGGGTATCTACCCAAAGGAAAATAAATCAATATATCAAAGGGATATCAGCACTCACATGTTTATTACAGGACTGACTGCTCACAATAGAAAAGATGTATAATCAACCTAATTGTCCATCAACAGTTGAATAAATAAAGCAAATATATATACATAAGAATACTATTCAGCCACAAAAAGAATGAAATTATGTCAATTACAGAAACATGAGTGGAACTGGAGATCATTATCTTAAGTGAAATGAACCAGGCACTTATAGACAAATATTGCATGTTCTCATTTATATGTAGAAGCTAAAAATCCCCTGAAGGCAGGGAGGAGTAAAATAAATTAGAGATACTGAGAAGCATGAAAGGGAGGGAAGGGAAAGAATGAAAAAAAAAAAAAGTGGGTTAAAGAGTATAAGCATACGATAAGACAAATGGAAGAAATTCAATGTTTGGGAGCAGAGTAAGATGACTGCACTTAACAAAAATGTATTTGACTTTGGTGATAGATACCTTGCATACTTTGACTTGATAATTGTGCATTACATTTAACAAAATTTTTCATGTACCACAGCATTTGTGGTGACAGGCAATAAAATCTGAAAGCAAGGCAGACAACAAACAGAGTTGGAACAATCAGTTTTACTAATAAGCTCTGTTGGAGAATTAATCTTCTTTTCTCATTCTAGGGCTGACTATAGGGACTATTAGGAAATAAAGAATAAAGCAATTTGTACTTACCTCCATCACAATACCTATTAAATTGCACTGGGATTGCTCATTTATCTGACTGTTTTTCTACTGTAAAACAGCCAATAAGGGCCAAGCCTACTCCATCTCTTCATTCCATATTTCAGAAAAATGCATAATAGAATAGGAGCTAAAAAATGTTTGTCAAATATTAACTACGTGAAGAGGAATAATACTGTAGTTAGCAATACAATGTAACGATGCAGTTTAGTGTTGACGATAAGGCATTCAGCCAACAGAAAGTTGGTTGAACATTAAAAATACTGTTTTCCCAACTCCTGACCATGCTAGGCTCACAGATCTTGCCAAGTTATTTATAGACATTATGACATGCTCATGCCATTTGTCTCATAAGTGATTTGTTTGACATTTCATTACAGTCACATTTGTAACTATTAGGGACTCTATTAAGAGTTCCCCTCATCTGTCCATTCACATAGTCCAATCATACACAGATGCTACAATATATGCTCACTAAATATTATTTGATAGTAGATATTTAATGTGCAACATACAGATGGTATATTATACACAACCAAGTTCTCGTGTCTCCACTTTCACCATAATTTCCATGGTATGTAATTAAATCTTGTATTTCTTTAGTATCCTTAACTACTTCAAAAATGTCAATTGATGAACTAGCTCAGTCACACACCAACAAAATCATCCCTCTGAAATCAGGGTTGTTCAGAAGTCTCTTCTGAATATATGGACAGAGCCCAGAAAGAAAAAAATTAAACCAAAAATATTCCTGACCAAAAAATTAGAGGATAAGGAACATTGAAAAATACTATGGCAGGATATTTAAGTCAAGTTTTATGATTATTCAAACTTTTCTTAGCTGAAGTCTGTGTTTTATGCTGTGTATACTATTTTCCATTTGTGGTTTATACATTCATCTCTCAGCTTCCTAAATGTTGTTTCCAGAATGTCAAGTCATAATGATGTTTAATTTCCAAAACAAATTTATTATGTAATTATTTCCAAGAGAAGTTTTCTCATTTCCTTACTCTTTTGCAATTTTGGCAATCCTGTATTTCAGATTTTGTTTACATTATGTGATCATAGTATCATTTATTTAATTAATAACCAGTTCTGAATAGTTCAGGAAAGGATCTTAGGAAAATGGAGCGGCAAAACAATGTATAAAACACTTTTAAAAGCCAATAACTACCCCCTTATCCCCCAAGAAAACTGGCAAAATCTAATACATTGGATGATTCTCAATGATATCTGAATGATTTTAAGTATTTGTAGACTGATCATATCATCAGATTATCATGCCAGAAACAGAAAAATAAATAATCTAGCATTGCTAAAGAAAGTAGACAGGCTAAATAGAATTTTGCATTAGAAGTTGGACTTTACTAAATTTATCACTGTGCCTTATACACATAGATTAATTTAAAAGCGTGTGGGAAATGTACCTATTATCTTCTCACTTTCTGTCTATATGATGAACCTTGAATTAGCTGGCTCCTCCCATCTGCCATGAGACAGATGATCCATAAAGGCCAAGCACAGATACTCCAGCTCCATCTAGGACAAATTCCCTTGCTTTATTTCTGACATTTCCCCTATTCTGTTCCAGACTCAAGCAGCTCAGGTCTCCTGGCTTTGAATGCCTTTGCAGGTCCCATCTATGTTCTTAGAACTTGGCAGAAATTAGCTTCAGAGATATCTAAGCCAAGATTCATATTCTGAAATGAGCTGTCCCAGGTAAGATACTTTTCCTTAGCTCTTACTCTAAAATTTAAACTCTGGCTCTGGCCCAGCTGTATCATCTGGGTTTACTTAGGTCTACTGAGAGGTTTTATTCGGTACTGAGAGGAGAAAAAGGCAACAAAAAACAAGGACATGCTGCAATTCTTCAAGGGCAATTTCCATATGTACTCACCTCAGGACACTTAGATTCTAAAACAGTGGCCCAAAGCCATTCATTTATGCATTATTTCAACAAATATTTGTAGAATGCTTAGTATGAACCAGAGTCATTGGAGACAAATAGGGATGAGGTTTTACAGCTTTCCTGCAGAGTACATAATCCACAATGGGAGTATGTAAACCTATGATGTGCTATTAACTCCTATGTTTATTGAAGAAAAGCAAGCAAATTATCAGCAACCCATTAAAGTCGGTTTCATAGAGAAATGTGAAAAGAGATTAGAGAGAGAAAAAAAACTCTTCATGCCTTGCTGACTGTGATAAACTTGATACAATGAACATGTATTACAACTACCATTAGAAAACAAAACATTTACATTTTTCAAATTTTAAAGAATCACTTTCATATTTCTAGGCCAGTTTATCATCAAATTCCCCAAAAAGGGTAATAATAAAAGGGGTAATCCCACAACCTTTCAATCATTCATGAGCGAGTCACATACTTTATAACCTGGAAGTTATATGCCATTTCCTACCCCCAATACAAATTTGAATTTCTTAATTCTCTGGGTTTTTCTCTTAGGATCATGCTTAAGTATTTTTTAATATAGTCATGGATTTTGTACATCTTTTCCAATAAATAAGATGGAGGTTTTATATTTAAACTTCTTTTTACAGATAAAGTGTTTGAAACTGGGGCTACAAAATAAATCAAGGCTCTGTCTCAATAGTAAAATATGTCCCCCCTCCCATCTAAGTGCATCTCCTAGTAAAGTACAGATGTATCTTCCTTTCTGAAAGTCAGATGTGGAAAATTTAATTTCATGTTAATTTTTTGTAAATTCCTGAGTTTATTTTTTGATTTATCTTTTAAGTGAAAGCAAGTTTATTAGAGAAATACAGAAGCGAAAGAACGGCTGTTCCATAAGCAGAGCAGCCTCAAGTTTGTGTGTGTGTGTGTGTGTGTGTGTGTGTGTGTGTGTGTGTGTGTGTTTTACTTTTTTTTTTTTTAATTTAGAAGTTTGCAGCATTTATTATAGCTTGACATGGCTGAAGACATTTAGGGCACTTTGTATTTTGTCCTCCATTGGGCCAAGGCTTTTCTTGTATCCTTTCTGCCATGGAATTTAAGTAATCAGGAAAACGTGCAAAAGGAAATAATTGAAAAAGATCAGAACAGAAATACTAATGATAGGATCTGTTTTAAAGCAACACAACATTCTAGCACACCTTTCCACCCATTGTCCAAGATTACTGTAATGACAGCACAGGTCCCTGTGAGCACCAGTAGCTACGAGGACATTTTGGACACTGAGATTGCATTTATATGAATAGCCGTCATTCTAGGACCTGCTTTGATTTCTTAAGGACTCACACTGCTCTATATGGTGCTGTGTATAGCTAAGTACAGTTGGGTGGCAGTAGGGATACAGAAAATTTTAAACGTAAAAAAAATTAGGGAGTGAACCTTTTATTAGATCCTCTTTTCTTCTTTATAGAATAATTCATAGCAGATTGGTTTTCTGTTTAGGCAACATTGGGAAAAGCTATTTCCATTTTCTATTTTTCCATTTTTCTATTTAAAAAACTTTTATAAGGCACTTAATCCATGATGACTCTCACAAATGTTGACTCATTTCTCATAACTACCTTGGGCTTAGCACACAGAGGTTAAACAATCTGCAGGTGATGCTCTGCAACTAAATGCAGGCAGCCAAGTTGTATTGCCCTGTGTTTGGCTAGGGGCAAGAGCTCTTATGCCTTGAACTGGGCTGTGCAGAGCTCTGTACTCTAGGCAGAGGCCATTCCTTTCTCCTCTCTTCTCTCTGTTTTACTCCATGTCTCAGAGAGGTCTGAAACTGACTTGGAGATTCACACTAAAACCCTCTAAAACCTGATGATGAATCAAAATAAATTCTCTAAAACGGTAGAAAAAGTGATAGAGACGTCGGGTTAAAAGGCTGAAATTCATGATCAGAAAGCCGCAATGCCTGTGTTTCCAGAGGAAGCAGGTCCAACATCAAATACCAGAGAGTCTGATAGTAAATGGAATGTGTCTCTATGTGGGATCTGGTGTTTGTATTTCATCTGAATGGATATCTGCTGCTTCAGTGGGAAGAGTGCTTGCACACCAGGTACCCACTCCCCAGTGTCATGTGCTGTGCCGTCCAAAGACAGAGAACCAGAAATAGTCCATGAGGCTGCTGGACCCAGCAAGTCCCTCATGTCATAGATCAAATCTGTGACATATGGGAGTGACAGCCAGTGCCCAGCTTCAGAGTGATAGCCAATCCCATTATGTCATATATCAAATCTGAACTTCTGGTAGGGGGAGAAGGAGATCTCTAGGGACTTTTGGAAGTTCCAGTATTTCAGAGGGAAGAAGGAAGTTATGCAGGATAGGGAAAAAAAAAAGGTCATGTTACAGCCTGGGCTTCCACTGAAACTAACACTGAATTCGACTTTGGACACTGATAATCTGTTGCCACCAAATGGAAAACGTAAACAAGATATTCCATGCGTGATTAGAGAATATGCAACACAAGGAACAAGCAGAACATTCTTCTCTGGAATCTGACATGATGGCTGCTGTATTTTTACAGGGAACATTGATTTCAGATATATGTGAAATATGCTAAACCGAAAAGCAGAGACAGAATAGACAGAGAGAGGTTAATTAGATAGAGAATACGATGTCTAGAAGATAGCTAGCTAAACAAAATCTAGCCTTCAAGGCCCTCCTTAATTCCTCTTAAATCCCCCATCCCAACCCTATTAACTAAGTAGTTATCACTGTCTTCTAAAGAGTTCGCGACTCCCTTGCTGTGGTTCTCAGGGATCCGCCCCAGCTCTTACTCTCCTCCCTGTCCAGGGTCCTTCCCCGCAGGCGGTATTTCCAGCGAGGTGGACTCAGTGCTCTTCCAGGGATTTGGGGCAGAAAGCGAATATCCCATAGTTCACGGGAGTTACTCTGGAAGGCGAACCGGGGAGGCGGCACCAGTGGGTAACCAGCCACCGCCCACCACCCACCACCCAGGGGGCAGGGTCAGCCCTTTTCTTCTGTACTCCTGATCGACCTGGAGCTCCGAGAATTTCCCTGATCCGGGGTTTCCAGACTTTTCAGCCCCAACCATGCATTAAAAGGGTTCACCGATCTCGGACAGCCACAGAGCCTGGGCTGCAGGCACCTCCCTGTCAGTTCCCCTGCTCCTCGCACTGCTGCCCGACCAGCCTTCTGAGCCTGATGACCTGCGCCGCACCCCACGCTGCCCCCGGCCCTCCCCGGCTCCTGCGGGTGGCGCTGCTACTCCTGCTCGTGCTCCTGGTGGCCGCCGGCCGGCGGGCGGCAGGTGGGTCCCGGCTCCCTGGGGTCCCCGGGGAGCGACACGGCTGGGGTGACGCCTCGCGCCACAGTCCCGCTCACCCAGCAAGTCTCTTCTTCCGTAGGAGGGCCCGTGGTCTCTGAACTGCGCTGCCAGTGCTTGCAGACCCTGCAGGGAATTCACCCCAAGAACATCCGAAGTGTGAACCTGACATTCCCTGGACCCCACTGCGCCCAAACCGAAGTCATGTAAGTCCGGCCCCGCGCTACCGCTGCCACCGCCCGCGTCCCAGACCCTCCTGCTGCCCCAACCCTGTCCCCAGCCCGACCTCCTGCCTCACGGGATTCCCTTCCCTCTGCAGAGCCACACTCAAGAATGGGCAGAAAGTGTGTCTCAACCCCGCAGCACCCATGGTTCAGAAAATCATCAAAAGATGCTGAATAGGTGAGTTATGGTTTCCACGTACACGGGTGACTGGGGCCGTTGGTCAGAAATACTGGCATCTGGCTCCCAAAAATAAAATAAGGGAAACCCAGGGGTTAGTTGAAGGACTAGAAATATGATTATTATTTTCACAGTTAAAGTTGCCATTAAGGTTATTAATCTGCTCTGATACCAGAGGATATTTCAGTATTTCAGTGTCCTCCATTCCCGGGCCTAACCCCTATTGAAATAAGTGAGGGTAAATGTGCCTTTCTTTAAGATTATGTGAATTTGGCTAATGATGCTAAAATGACTCCTACCTATTTCAGGATGTTTATTTCACTCCCTCATGGGCATCAGACCTGAAAAGTGAACCCCCCTGATTTGGGGCACAGTGGGACTCAACTCTCCCTGGTGAAAAGTAGAGACGTTCCAGTCAGACTCTCATGAGTCGTTCATGCCTGGGCTCTACCTGTCAGTATCCTGAGTCTTAACAAAATCTGAAAACAGTAATAGCTACTTCAAAAGGTTTGCTGTGAACCTTATGTGAAGTCATGCACATAGATTTTTAACCTGTGTATAACCCTTGTTTCACTTTTTGAAGCAAATAATACAATTGTGACCACAGGTCCACTATTTCTAGTTAAATAGCGTCCCGAAGCCTGGGGCTTTATTTTGCTACACAGAACAACTTTCGTACAAGTAATAACCACTTAGTGTGGGCTAGGAGGAACGATCACGTTTGAAAAACCCTAGAAGGTAAGGATCTAAGGTGGGAAAAAGGATGTGTGGGGTCAGTTTCCTGAGTACCTACTAACAGCATTTTTTCATCACAGTGGCAACACTAACTGACCTAGAGAGAAGGAGGAAGCATATTCGCTACAATTCCTAAAGGAGGTCTATTCTTAGAGGAATCAAAGTGAAAGAAGAAAAACAATTAGCTCCTGGGTGCACTTGGACTGTGTTTAATGTGTTCAACTGCTTCTTATGAAGGTACTTCTAATTATTTATATATGTATGTATGTATGTATATATTTTTCAAAGCTTGTCTATTAAGGTTCTTTCTGATATTGAAAGATATGAATGTGTTTGGTAATTCACTGTACTGTCATTTTGAAAGGTATTTTTGTGTTAAACCAAAGTTCAGTCCTTACTGTCATCTAACTTGATGATGATGGATTTTATATATTCTCCATTAATTAAACGGTGGGGAAGAGATCATATCATGCCAGACACTGTGATAGCAGCTAAAAATAAATAGTGGGGATCCAAGCTAATAGTCAGATCACTGTTAAGATAAATGCATGTATGTTCCATCTATTTTTGTAACTGTTTAGAAGAATGTCAGTTGTTATTTATCAAAACTGTCAAGATTTCTGATGTTGAAGCTGTAAAAACTACAATGTTCTAATTATCCTTTGGATATTTTATGTCTTCCTTGTGAGACATGATGCTTTGTTTTGTATTAATTATGTAATGCTCCTCTATGATTTAGAATAATAGAGCTTATTTATCGATGTATTTTAACAGAAGAAAACCATGAAAATAAAACCTTTCCAAAAAATATCATGCCTAGTTTTGTTTCATACTTTTCAACCTTTTGTTTTTCTTGAGTACTCAAGATGGTAGGACTTTAGAACAGACCACGTCTCAGGCCCACTGGACAGTTGCCACTAGGCAGCACTTCCCTTGTTTCTCTCTTGTTCAAGAAAGCATATCTGATGCTTTTTCAAAGGCAGATCCCCACCTTTAAAATACATGTTTTATATAAAATATCCATCTTGTTTCACTGCAACCAACCTATTATTCAATTTTACATCTTTAAAATGTTTCCAATTTTAATAGAAATTTTTAAAAAAGCTCTCATTCAAATTAAGCTGTTAATGGTTTTCCGATTATGCATTTTTTTTCTTAATGAAGCTGGGAGCTACCTTACAGTAAAGTGGATTCTTCTTTAGAACTCAAGTAATTTGTGCAATGGAAAAAAGAAAAAGAAAAAGTGAGTGCCTGAGTACTTTACTTGTGTAAAGGTCTAGTTGAGAAAGGTTTCATTTTCCAACCTTAATGGAGAGATAATAATTACTGAATGGAACGCAGATCCAGTTCTATACAGTTGTGATAATGGTTTAAATGTTTTCTAAGACTATAAATTTGAATTCAAATTGTCCCAGAATGGCAGGAGGGTACCTAGACTCCACATTAGGGACAAAGGCTGTCATCTCATGTTAGGGAAAGATCTGAGCCATCTGGGAAAGAACACCTTTCCAAACCCAAAAAGGAGACAAGTTGGTGGAGGAGGGGAGAGCAAGGTTTTGTGTGTGTGTTTGTGTGTGTGTGTGTGTGTGTGTGTTTCTGATTCAGCACATGTCCCTGGACTCCTGAGCCCTAGTTTATTGCCTGCAGCAGAGGGAAGGGGCCTAGGTTGGCAGCCTGATGCCTGGGAGCAAGTGCAGGCTTGTCCTAAGCAGCTGGATAACTGTAGTCAGGAAACGATTACAGACTCTATTTCCAACCCTGAAAAGTGAGTATAATGGTCTCTATGTAACCCCAATGTTATGTTCTCAGAATACAAAATATGAGATGGAAAAACAATTTTTAAATTGTATAGCAATAAACAAATGTGAACCATTCTGGAAGCTCTGTAAATGCCATTACCAACTTATCCTTGACTCAGTGACGTATGTTTTAGGCTGTGGGAAACAAAACTTCCTTGGATTCCTCAGTGTTCTTGTGAAAAGTCTTTTTCTGTTCTAAGACCATGAGAATTAAAACTGTAGTCATTTTTTCCAGTTAGTGGATGGATCCAAAAGAATAATAAAATATCTCTAATCTCCCCTAAGAAAGCCCAAAGGTTACATCCAGGACTTGGTCCCTAGATTAAGCCCTAAAGTGCTGGGGAGAGTGGAATGCCATCTTCCTAACTATTTACATATCAAAAGAGATGAAGCCCACAGACCCTAAAGACATCAGTAGGACACACAAAGTGAAGACCGGAGGGCTACTAGGTTCCAGGGGAAAGGTATTTACATCCCAAAGGGTTGGAGTTAGGGCTCCAGCTCATTGTATTTCCATGAAGACCCTTTCAGGAGGGTAGTGCGACAACTTCTTCCTTCTCCTTTACAAGCAGAAGGAAATATCTATTCTTCTCCTTACCCTATGAAGGGTGTGTCCCAGTGTGTGAGACAATAGATGTGACTTTCATTGCATCACCTCAGGTGTAAGGCCCAAGGCAAGCAGGAGGCCTGACACACTTAATGAGAGGTATTTAGTAGGAAATCTGCCTGGGATCCAGAATCCCCTCTGTGTAAATTTTAGATTTTAAAATGTGGTTAAAAACCCAACATAGACTTCATTAATGATGTATGGAAAGAAGAAAGAAGATGCAGTCAGTTCATATGGTGATTAAGAACATAGGCTGTGAATAATTAGGTGGATCAGGGAATAAAGTCCAATTGTAACACCTCTTGTGTGATCTTGAGGTTAAGTTTCTTAATTAAACTTTATTTTCTCATTGTATTAAAAATGCTACACATTTTTGTAGTTGTTACTAAACTTATGCATTGTAATTATTTATGCAAAGAGCTAAGCAGTGCCTGAGAGATGGTAGTAGCTTTGGAATTTCTGGAGCAAAGAGGGAGCAGTTGGATTGAAGATGGAGGCAGTGTATTAGTTTCTTAATGCTGCTGGAAAAAATTACCACAAATTTAGTACCTAAAAACAATATAAATTTATTGTCTTACTATTTGGGAGACCAGAAGACAAAAATCAGTTTCACTGAGCTAAAGTCAAAGCGTCCACAGGCTGGTTTGTTCTGGAGGTCCTAGGGGAGAATGCGTTTCTTTGATTTTTCCAGCTCGGAAGGCTGTCTACATTCCTTGCCTTATGGCTTCCTTTCTGCGTCTCCCTGCATCTCCAATGCATAGCTTCTTCATGTCTTTCTTTCTGTCCCTTTGTTCTGTCACATTGCCTTCTGTCTAACTCTAATACCTCCTGCATCTTTTCTATAACAACATTGTGATGATATCTGGCCCACTCAGGATAATTGGGGATAAAATTCTCGTTTCAATATTCTTAATTTCATCATTTCTACAAAGTCCTTTTTATAATACAAGGTGATATATTTATTGGTTCTAGGGATTAGGACAATGACATCTTTGGGGGCCATTATTCAACCTACCACAGGGTTTTGAAAGTCAGTGTTCGAAGCACATTTTATAGGCTAAAAAGCATGTACATGTTATGGGAAAAAAGTCTGAAATTGTGGGAGGAACCAAAACGGTGACAGCTCTGACTAGTTTTCAATAAATGCAACTATTGTTAATGTTTCTAAATTAAACAAAAGAAGACTTAGGTATTTTCTCCAGACTGGAGAGCTTCAAACCAAACCAAAAAAGATTCATTACATAACTGGTGGGAAGGCATGAATTACCAGAAGAACAAGAGGAAGGTCTGGGTGGAAAACTTTGAGAGGGTCCCTGGATCAATGTTTATCTTTGGTACTCTAGCCCACTCTCATTTATACCAATGTGTTATTGGAGCAAGCAGTAACAGCAAGATTGAGTACCACATTAAATTCTCTGTGAAAATTTGGAGTGCAAGGTAGACCTCCATTTAGGACATCAAGGTAGCGGGTGGCAGATAGCAGTATTTGAGGGAATGGTCACCAGATCATGAGGGCAGAAAACAGATGTTATCTGCATTTAAAGATCAGTCTTAGAGCAGTGTGACACAGCATGACTTGTGACTCTGAGAGGCAAACAACAATGTCAACAGTACCTGAGACTTTTGGAGCAAATAAACTACAAGAGAAAAAGAGGAATGATGGATGACCCCTCTCTGTTATTATGATTCCTTATTTGAGAATTATCCTGAAATCTGCTGTTAGAGATTTCCAGAAACTGGTGGGAAGTGAGAGATAGAGAGATGGAGCTTCTGCAATAGCAGGATTGGGCAATGTTCCCTCTACTGGAATATCAAAGTTATAAGACAGGAGTTCATTTCTACTAGATTTCCCATAAAGACAGAGACAAAGGCTTATGTGGCTATACCAATTCTAAGTCCACAAGCCCACATATGGGGCCTTATCTTTAGCTGGGTGTGTGGTATCCCTGTGGAAATATTTTATTCTCTGCCTTAAGACTGATAGTGACAGGTGACTGGGATGTGCCTTTTACTTTCAATAGTCTGATGGGGAAACATAGGATGATCTAGGGAGTGGCGAACAGATCAAGTAGACCTGGTCTCATAGCAGCAAGTCAGAGCACGTAGAAATCTGCTCTGTGGGCAAGAAACAAATACAAGTCCACTTAATCTACTCCCCTGACAGAACTATACAAATACAAAACAAGAAAGAGAATCAAGATTTTGAACATTAGTCCAGGAGTCTTGCAAAAAATGATGACATGAACCACCAGGCATAGTTGTTTTTGTGCATATTCTAGAACCACGGTTTCCTTCTGCTTCTCAGGATTCTTCTCTGACCCTTCACTATAACCACTGCAGTGTGGACCAGAGGAAAGGTATGGACATCATAGCCAAACATGCTTGGAATGAGCATGGAATAAGTGTGGAATAAAAATCTCTACCATGTCTTGTGACCTTGCCAAATGACTTACATCCTTTAAGTTTGAATTTCCTCATCTGTAAAATAAAAATAACCCCTGTAGGGTTGTTGTAAGGTTTCAAGTTAATTCACAAAAAGTATATAGAGTAGTACTGGTACAAAGCAATACTCTGCAAATGGTTGTTATTACTACTGTTTATAGTGTCTGAAGGAAAATTTTTTAAAACTCTCAAGACCCCCAAACTCCTTACGCCAAAATGAAAGTTAGGCCTGGGAGCTGAGTCATGCAACACATTCTTCCAAATGAATAACTATTACTAACATAAAGCATTAGCCAGATCTCCACAGAAAGGTAAAAGGTCTCAGGTCTAAAACTAAAGTCTGTTTCAAGTCCACAGATTCCACACTGATAATGTAGATTACAAGCTTATGTTCCCAGGTGAAGAACAAAGACAAGAGGAGATTGATCTTTCCCCCACCTCCCTAGAAATGTTTGCATAATTGATTCTTCCTTTACTACTTTTTTCTTCTAACATTCCCCTTATCTTATGCAAAATGTAGATTTACTGGGCACTAACTAAAGTCTCATGATAATGTAACCATTTGCTATACTGCCTACCTGCCATTCTTCCTACATGCCTTCCCCTGTACATACTAAACCCCTTAAAAATGTCTTTGGATATTTGTCGCTTGTGTTTTTCCTGACCACACCTTGTTGCCCCATTCTTGCATTGCTGTAAAGAAATATCAGAGACTGCATAATTTATAAAGAAACTACATTAAATTGGCTCACAATGATGATGATTACACAAGATGCGTGATGCTGGCATCTACTTTTGGTGAGGAAGCCTCAGGAAGCTTACAATCATGATCCTCAGGAAGCTTACAATCATGGTAGAAGGCAAAGGGGGACCCAACATACCTCACGGTGAGAGTGGTAGCGAGAAAGAAAGCAAGTGAGAATATACCACACACTTTTAAACAGCGAAATCTCAGGCCAACTCACTCACTTTTGTTAGAAAAGCACCAAGCTATGATGAATCTGCCCCAATGACCCAAACTACTCCCATGAGGTCCCACCTCCAACACGGGCGATTGCATTTCAACATGAGATTTGAGGGGACAAGCATCCAAACTGTTAATATATCAGTGCCCTAAAGCTGGCTTAATAAACCTTGATTGATTGAGATATTTGCCTCAGTCACTCATTTTTGTTATTAGTACCTGTCAGAATAAGCAATTATTTTTGAGAAGGGAGCTATAAGGTAGTTCTAATGGAGTATTTAATGTGATTTAAAAATTTGTATTGTCCTTAGAGCAGCTGGAAGATCATGGTTACGTGGTAAGTTATTTGAAACCAACCTGAGAATCTGATAATCTTGTAATTTAAAGAGTCTACAATTCATTACAAATTAAATATATTAAACCTATTATCAATCTGACATTGGGTCAACCTTCTCAAAATAGATACCTGTATTTGAAAACCTAATCACAATCTTTTTGACAAATTCTACAATAACTACCATTAACTCCTAAATCAGCCCGTGGATGCTGCTGAAGAAGCATCATTACAGTCTCTCTTCACCCTGCCGTTATGTCTAAGTCAGAGTCTCCTAAATAACCCAAACAGTTGAGGAAGCTCTTCATTGGAGGGTCAAGCTTTGAAACAACAGATGAGAGCCTGAGGAGCCATTTTGAGCAATGGGGAATGCTCAGGGATGGTGCAGTAATGAGAGGTTCAAACACCAAGCACTCTAGGGGCTTTGGGTTTGTCACTTATGCCACTATGGAGAAGGTGGATGCAGCCATGGATGCAAGGCCACACAAGGTGGATGGAAGAGTCATGGAACCAAAGAGAGCTGTCTCAAGAGAAGATTCTCAAAGACCAGGTGCCCACTTATCTGTGAAAAAGGTATTTGTTGGTGGCATTAAAAAAGACAGTGAAGAACATCACCTAAGAGATTATTTTGAACAGTATGGGAAAATTGAAGTGATCGAAATCATGACTGACCAAGGCAGTGGCAAGAAAAGGGGCTTTGCCTTTGTAACCTTTGACGACCACGACTCCATGGATAAGATTGTCATTCAGAAATACCACACTGTGAATGGTCACAACTGTGAAGCTAGGATAGTCCTGTCAAAGCAAGAGATGGCTAGTGCTTCCTCTAGCCAAAGAGGCGAAGTGGTTCTGATAACATTGGTGGTGGTCATGGAGGTGGTTTTGGTGGAAATGACAACTTGGGTTGTGGAGGAAAATTCAGTGGTCATAGTGGCTTTGGTGGCAGCCATGGTGGTCGTGGATATGGTGTCAGTGTGGACAGCTATAATGGATTTGGTAATGATGGAAGCAATTTTGGAGGTGGTGGAAGTTACAAAGATTTTGGCAGTTACAACAATCAGTCTTCAAATTTTGGACCCATGAAGGGAGGAAACTTTGGAGGTGGAAGCTCTGGCCTCTGTAGTGGTGGAGTCCAATACTTTGCCAAAGCATAAAATCAAGGTGGCTATGGTGGTTCCAGTAGCAGCAGTAGCTATGGCAGCGGCAGAAGATTTTAATTAGGGAACAAAGCTTAGCAGAAGAGGAGAGCTGGAGAATTGACAGGGAAGATTCAGATTTGTGAACTCAGCCAAGCACAGTGATGGCAGGGCCTAGCTGCTACAAAGAAGACATGTTTTAGACAAATACTCATGTGTATGGGCAAAATAGGACTGTATTTGTGACTAATTGTATAACAGGTTATTTTAGTTTCTGTTCTGTTCAAAGTGTAAAACATTCCAACCAAAGGTTTTAATGTAGATTTTTTTTTTTTTTTTTTTTTTTTTTTTTTTTTTTTTTTTTTTTTTTTTTTTTATCCATGCCGTTTATAGCTAAATGTAATGGTCTGATCCTGATGTGGAATAAATGTCTTTTTTTTTTTTTTAAATCCTAAATTAATGTGAAGTTNAACAAAGCTTAGCAGAAGAGGAGAGCTGGAGAATTGACAGGGAAGATTCAGATTTGTGAACTCAGCCAAGCACAGTGATGGCAGGGCCTAGCTGCTACAAAGAAGACATGTTTTAGACAAATACTCATGTGTATGGGCAAAAATAGGACTGTATTTGTGACTAATTGTATAACAGGTTATTTTAGTTTCTGTTCTGTTCAAAGTGTAAAACATTCCAACCAAAGGTTTTAATGTAGATTTTTTTTTTTTTTTTTTTTTTTTTTTTTTTTTTTTTTTTTTTTTTTTTTGCATCCATGCCGTTTATAGCTAAATGTAATGGTCTGATCCTGATGTGGAATAAATGTCTTTTTTTTTTTTTAAATCCTAAATTAATGTGAAGTTAGATACAACTTTTAAAAACATTTTTATCTCATGTTTGTATACTTATTTTCTACTATCATAACACACAATTTGATCAGCTCTACCTTGTGCACAGAGAATAATGACTCAAAGTGATTAAGATAGTATCTGATCCTGGGCTAACACAGTGAAACCCCGTCTCTACTAAAAATACAAAAAATTAGCCGGGCGTGGTGGTGGGTGCCTGTAGTTCCAGTTAATTGGGAGGCTGAGGCAGGAGAATGGCATGAACCCAGGAGGCGTAGCTTGCAGCCGAGATTGCGCCACTGCACTCCAGCCTGGGCGACAGAGCGAGACTCCATCTCAAAAGAAAACAAAACAAAACAAAACAAAAACATGATAGTGTGTCTGAATAGTGTTTCTGATTCGTTGAGTTTTTGCTTGGCATAAAACCAAGAAGTCAGCAAGCAGTGGAATGTTAAAAAGTCATTCAATCCTATTATATGTTGAAACTTTTCCTTCATATGCCATTTTCTGTCTCAAAACTTTACCTCTTGGAGTATGCTTCTGTTTGCAATGTCCTTCAGCTTTTTCTCTGTATGCTGAGCTTTTATGCATTTTTTTTTGATACAACTCAGTGATATCTTTCCCATGAAAGCAAATGAGATACTCCGATTTTTGAAGCTATGTATAAAGTGGCACTGTATCTACAATTCTATTAATTATTCCTTTAAAGGGTTTGATATGTTGATAAAGGAAAAAATGTGTTCAGTGTGATGTAACCAAGGTCATTTAACAGAACAATAAACAGAATTTGAATTCATACTCCATTTTCAGTAATTCAGTTTTAAGAGCTGTGAAGCTGAACATACTGCTCCTGACTGCAATAAGTTAATTTATTCTGAACTCTGTTTTCTTAATAGCTTATCAATAGATAGCAGATTCCATTAATATCCTAAATATGATCATTCAAATTGACATAAAAGGAAAACATGTTAAAGCATATTAATTTCCTGCTTAGTACTAACTAGGATTTAAAAAAGATACAGACTTTCTCATGAGAGCATATTTTAAATAATCATTAACTGCAGATGTCATTGGAGTCTTCAAAATTGTGTAGTTCCACCTCCAGGAAATAAAAAGGCAAAAAGTTCATATCTTTATCAACAGATTTTTTACATTGTACAATCTCCATTCCTCCCAAATAAACTGGAAAACTAAATTCTACTTTCTTATTAGCTTGTAACTGACAAACATCACTTCGATAAGTTTCTCTTTTCATTCTTCAACGAAAAGGGAGAGGACAACAAAAGTGCTCTTGAGATTGTGGTGGATGAGAAACACTGTAGTCCTGAGTGTACCAAGGTTTGAAATCAGAAATGCCTACTGAGATCTCACATTCTTTGGCTATCTGCCCTTACAAAGTTTATCCTTTTCTTTTATGCATTTAACATTACATAAAAGAGAAACTGGGTCTAAAGAGATTTTTTTTTTTTTTTTACTTTAAGTATAACAAAAGCTGCGAAATATCTAAAATTAAACTAGGACATGCATGCAGTTTGTCAAGTGTCAAAGAAGCCCAGATAGAGGCAGAACAAATTTATTTAACTTGAAATTCTGATTACAGGGTCTGTACTTCTCTTTCTGAAGAGTAAGGGAGAGATGATGGTAGTAATATTATTTCAAGTCAATCGAGGGTGACTATTTTTGTGTTAGCTAGCAGATGGAATTATTACATTCAACTGAAATCTTACACCTAATTATTATACTGATAAATTTTTGCTGGACTGAAGCAGTTTTTTTATACTTATGTAATTATGGTTTTGATTACAATTAACACCTCAAGGAGTGGATATTTGCTCTTTTATGCCTAACATTATTTCATAGTAGCAGCTCAATAAATTCATATTGATTATGATATTGGCAAATAATTGGTATTCTGTGATTTCTCCATGACTATTTCTATTAATGTTGAATTCTTAATCCAATATTGTCACCAGCTACATTGATTTGAATTAAGGGTTAGGCAATATGACTGTCTTTATTTTCATTCAAATTTTGCTGTATTTACCTCACATAGCTGATGCTTGTGAGAGCTGAGAGTTTCAATATAATATATTTGGAATACGATTTTAAAAAAAATTTTCTAGACTCATTAAAATGTTCAGTTGATACTTGAAGCTTCTTGCTGTAGCTGAAAGAAATAATGTAAGTAGGAATCATGAGGCAAAAACAATAGTCTCTAGTAGTAGTTTTCAGAGCTGAAGTGCTTGCAAAATTTACCAGACTAACAATATAGGAGACCAATGGTTTGGGCATTATTCTTAAATGGTGAAGGAAAAAAATTACCATCTTCAAGATTCCATTCTAGTAACTGCCTCAAAAAAAAGTATCTGACATTGGAGCATGAGTAGGGCATAAGCTAAAATGTGTAGATTGATTTTTGAAGTCAATGAACATCTATAATAAGCAATGACACATGACTAGCATTAAAAATACTTTGACCATGCTAGATTATTGGGAAGTGTTTTATATACTTGAACAAAGAACATTCAAAAGTTGCAATATAATGTAGCAGGCTTACAAAGTTTTTTAAATTGCACAATATGTCATAGATGTATAAAATTGTATAGAAACATATACTATATGAAAACATTAATAGATGCTTTATAAAAATAATATTTAATATTAAAGATTGTATAAAGCATATATATGCATATGTATACTATTTGCATGTGTGCATGCATACATATACACACACATACAAAGGTTTAGGAAGAGTAACAAAATAAACCATTATGCCCATTTCCATGTTTAAGATAAGAACATTAGCAGGATACTGGAAGTACTCTCTGTACCCATTCCAAATCTCTTCTTTCTCCTTTCCTGTCACACTACTTGCACCTTAACCCTTAACTTGAACTCAGTGTCAGTCATTCCCACTTATATTAGTGCAAAACAACTATATGTAAAATCCTAAATAATTGATTATTAATTTTATTTGTTTTGAACTATGGAAAAATGAGCTAATGCTACATAGATATGATCTAATTTTGTCATTTAGGAACTTATTTGTGAATTTCATATAGGATGGTTTATTTCAATCAATGACTGCTATTACGTTTTGTGGCAACACAAATACTTATCTGGTCCACTGCTGTGTGGACATTTGAGTTGCTTACAGTTTTGCTAGTGTTAATAGCATAGCTCTCAACATTTTTTGTGCTGGGTTCTGGATATATAAGTCCTAGAGATACTTTAGGATATATATGTAGGGGTGGAATTACTGGCTTATATGGCATGCATGTATTCAACTTTACAAAATCACACAAAATTATTTTCAAAATGATTGTACTCATCTACCACACCCACAAGCAATTCATGAAAATTTCTTTTCCTCCACCCACTGGCCATCCCTTGAAATCGTCAGACTTTTAAAACTGTTGCTAAATTACTATATAATGGTATCATATAGTAATTTTAATTTACTTTTTCCTTATTATAAATGAAGGTGAATATCTTTTCACATTTATGAACCATTTGTAATTGGTCCTCTGTGAAACTTCTTTCTTTTATCCACTTGTTCTGTTGTGCTATTAGTTTTTTCATAAAAGTTTAAAAAATATTTTGGATAATCATTTGTCACTTATATATGTGACACAAAGTTGTCTCTGCAGTATGCTTTAAAGTGAATTTTCTATGATATGATTTTTTCTCTTATGGCTAATCTCTTCTCAGAATCACAAAATATTCTACATTGTGTTCTAAAAATTAAGTAGATTTGTCTTTCTTACTTAGAACTAATCTACTCAGAATTAATTTTTCTCTATAATGTGAGGTAGAAGTTTAATTTTAATTTTCATATGGATTACAAATTGGTGCAGTATCATGTGTCGAAATGTTAATCATTTTTCAATCTCTGTCATAAATCAAGATTTCTTATATGCGTAGTTTGTTTCTAGACTTTGTTTTTTTCTCATTGGTCAATACGTCATATCTACATGAGTGCTATACTATCCTAATCACTATATTATTATAAAATTTCTTGATAACTGAAAAGGCAAGTCTCCCAACATTGTTTTTCTTCTTTAGGAGTCACTGATCTCTTCTCAGTTCTTTGATATACACCTTAGAATTAGTTTGTCAATATGTAACTTTTGAATTAAACTGTACTGATGTAATAGATCAGTTTCAGGAGAGATAGTTGATGCATGTTTAAAATATTAACATTTTATAATATAGCCCATAAATTGAGGTCTTTAATACTAAAAAAAATGTTTCTCCTTGTACATTGTTTAACTTGTTTCTAGAGACTTTTGTATTTGGCCACTCTTGTAAACAGTGTCTTGAACACTGTATTTTCTGATTTTGTATCTAATTTTTGTATTCATCAGTATTCTAGTAGTGTAAATTATTGTGCATTTTCTACATAGACAATTATACATCCACTTCTAATGGCAGTTTTGTGTTTTCACCCATCATCAATTTTATATATTTTCTAGCCTCACTGTACTGATTAAAATTTTTAGTACATGTTTGAAGGGAAGTGGTGATAGCAGACACTCTTGTTTTGTTCTTAAGAAACTGTCTAAACATTTACCTCTAAGTATAATATTTATTTTAGGTTAAAATTTATGTTATTTTATATATTTTATATAATA
>NW_016808923.1:88651-100386 GCF_001698545.2 Rhinopithecus bieti | reverse complement strand
TATATTTTATATAATATTTATATTATTTTAGGTTAATGTTTATTTGAGGTTGAGAAAATCACCTGCTATTAATAATTTCTTGAGTTTTCTTTTCATATCATAAATCAACATAGAATTTTATTATTTTTAAATCTTGGAGTTTCTGCTCCTAAAGAAAGGTGAGGTGGCCATGTCTGCACTGAATGAACTTCTAGGGAATCTTGGAGCCCTGAAGTCTGTGAAGAGTGGTTGAAAACTTCAGCATCAGTTTAAATGGGCAGTTAAACAGGAATGCAGAATACTTTCCTTTTGATTTGGACAATGTGTGCTTCCCTACCTAATTATAAATGATGTCTTAATGATGTCTTAATGGGACTCTAAAGGCCAAACAAGCAAAAACTGCCTAAAAAGAGTGTTAGAGATAGAATGCTAAATAATATATGGTAAACATTCTATAGGGACAGCTTGGGAGATCCACGTGTAGATTACTAAAGCTAACACAGAACCTTGTACATAGTAGCAAATGTTTTCTGATTTGTTTATTGCTGAAAAAAGTTTTATCATACATTAAAACAGACATTATTCATAGTCAATGGTAGAAAGTGTGGTAGTGCACACAGAACATTGTATTCTAAATATATGGTTAGAGTAATATTTGAGACAAGTTTATTTTGAAATACATTTATTTTACAGTTGCTAAAAACAATAAATAATATTAAATTCCTTTATAATTGTATAAGAACCATTTATTAACAGGTGGTATGCCCATTTTTAATTATCAAAATAGTCTCCTTTCCACAGTCACAATGAAAGATGAAAAATTAGTTTTCTTGAGGCTCTTAAGGAAGTATGAGTGGTGATCATTACCAAAAAGATTAAAGATAAGTACAATACGTGTCAAAATGTCTTGATAATAATTTTTTCTTTTAAGTAGATTGACATTTAAACAAAAGCTCTGTTATAGATTTAAATGAATTGAATCGATACTTTTTTACATAAAGAGGTAGGATATTCAAAGTGACATACGCTATAATTATCCTTACTATACATATAAATGACAACAATGGCTATATGTTGTCTTATACAGATCAAACATAGGCCTATTAACTTAAAGAAACTTTTTCCAAAATCTTCTTTGGTGGAAATTCTGTGTCTCCAATATAGTGTCGCCAGAAGCTCACCTCCAGGCACAGTCAACAAATCATTGGGTAGAAATGAGATAACAAGAGAAAACTCTGGAACAAAGATTGAAGTGCAAGTAAATACTTGAGAGGTGCAAGGAAGGCCAGCAGGGAAGTAGATGGGAATAATATAAAGATGGGAATGCCACTAATAAAAGTGCACTATTAAGCTAGCTGCCCTGCCACTGTGGGCCATCAGCTGAGCTCCTGCAGCAGGTCTTGTTAGAGGAAAATCAGACTGATGTGCCTTCATGGCTGCCAGAGACAACAAGTCTCATATTTGGGAATCTCAACAAAATTACATGCAGAATAAATAAAAACAATTCAACACCTTGTTGCCTTGTAGTGAAACATCGGAATACAGAGAACAAGGAGAAGATCTTAAATTAATGTAATCTTATGGGTGAGTGTTCTAGGGAAGAGGTGTGGACAAAGCCAGTTCATCCAGTCTTTGGACAGTGTATTTAATAACATTATTCACGCTTTACAAAACTGAATTGATTTGGATTTTTTAATAATATAGATGCAAATAATAGGTCTTTTCAGAGCTTATTTAGTCTATTCTCACACCACTAATTAAAGACATACCCGAGACTGGATAGTTAATAAAGGAAAGAGGTTTAATTGATCCACAGTTCAGCATAGCTGGGGTGGCCTCAGGAAACTTACAATCTTGGTGGAAGGGGAAGTAAACATGTCCTTCACATGGTGGCAGCAAGAAGAAATGCCAAGCAAAAGGGGGAAAGCCCTTATAAAATCATCAGCTCTTCTGAGAACTCACTCACTCTCATGAAAACAGCAGCATGGGATAATCACCCCCATAATTCAATTTCCTCCCACCAGGTCCCTTCCATGACACATGGGTATTATGAGAATTACAATTCAAGATGAGATCTGAGTGGGAACATAACCGAACTACATCAATCACAAACCTCATTTTGAGATGATATTTGTATTTCCAGAGGACTAGAGTGAGAGCAAGGGTTAGTTGTTTATCCATGGATTTATTTTGGAGTTTACCCTCCTTTTTGTTGTGGTCTGATTCTATATACCTAATGACTCTCAGTTCTAACATTATCTCACCATAATTTCAAAAACTTAAACTCAAGAGACTATTCACCATATAATATTCTAGATACACTGAGAAATATTATGTTTGTATCACCCGTAGCAATGATCTTCTCCTGTTTGTGTGGCATTGTAGGAAGACTGTACATAATTAATAGTTAAAATGCAGATGCAGACATGTTCAATTCACAGATTAGAACTTTGTTAGCTAGGAGACCTTAATCAAGTTATTTAAGTGCTTATAATTTAGGTTTCCTCATTGCTTCTCTGTGAAACTGTATGCCCTAGTTATATCAGATCACTACTTGGTTCCACGAAATGACTATTTTCTCTTTTGGCTAGGGGCCTTCCACATGCTGTTCCCTGTAATTGGAACATGTTTTACCTCCTCTCCAACCTTTAGCCTGTTCATCTGGCTTATTTTTACTGAATCTTCAGCTCTTAATTTGTAAATCACTTTCTCCAAGAGACTTTTCCTGAGCCCTTCAAGTATTCATTGGCTAATGAAGCATCATAATAAGAAATATCTCATTTTTACTATGGTGTGCTAGTGAAGGAAATGAACAATGAGAAATCAACTAGCTCGCTCAAATTTATAAAACCTGTCAATGACAGAACCAAGACATGATGCCAGGATTTTTATCTCCATTCTCTTCCATTATTTGTCTCAATTGTTAGTACTTAGCTCCACCCTGGCTACATTCAGCCTCTGTGGAATGCCGAGACATAAAGCCCCCAGAGAGAGACTGTCTGAGTATGCCCGGGTAAAGCACATTTCTTCTCCATGAAACTAACGTGAATAAATTCATCAGGACATCTAAGACATCCTGATGCTGCTGCTTGCCAGTAGCTCTGACAGCTTTCCTTTACTGGAACATCAGGTACTATAATACTAATCTGGGCCAATGCCTGTCTTCTCCACTTTCTTCTTGCTGTCAATGTTAACATGCAACCACTGTAATTTAGTTAGCTCTCCCTAAAGTTCACACAGGGAGCCCAGTGTTCCTCTGTATTTCCATTTTGCTTTATAAACAATTCACTTAGCTGCCTAAGCCAGGGAGGGACCTAAGTTTCATCATAGATTGAGCCTCTCTCTTTGCTCCAACTAGAACTCCACCCGGGTTTTAGATCATGCCATTTTGTCTTTTTAACAACTCTCATAAACTCTTCCTCTCCCTTTCCCATGCAATTGCCTTGAATCTGGCATTCACCTGACTATTGATATAACTTCTTAACAAATTTCCCTAGTCCCAGTCACCTGTATCCTTCAATCAATACTTTCTTTAATTTGTATTTTAAATTCAGGGGAATGTGTATAGGTTTGTTGAGTAAGTCAGCTTATTTCATGGTGGTTTGTGGCACAGATTATTTCATCACCCAAGTATTAAGTCTACTTCCCTTTAGTTATTTTTCCTGATCCTGTTTTCCCTCCCACCCTCCACCCTCCTAGAGGACCCAGTGTGTGTTGTTCCTCTTTTTTTAAAAAAATTACATTTTAAGTTCCAGGGTACATGTGCACAACGTGCAGGTTTGTTCTATATGTATACATGTGCCATGTTAGTGTGGTGCACCCATTAACTCGTCATTTACATTAGGTTTATCTCCTAATACTAGCCCACCCCGCTCCCCGCAGTGTGTGATGTTCCCCTTCCTGTGTCCAAGTGTTCTCATTGTTCAATTCCCACCTATGAGTGAGAACATGTGGTGTTTGGTTTTCTGTCCTTGTGATAGTTTGCTGACAATGATGGTTTCCAGTTTCATCCATGTCCCTACAAAGGACACGAACTCATCTTCTTTTGGCTGCATAGTATTCCATGGTGTATATGTGCCACATTTTCTTAGTCCAGTCGATCAATGATGGACATTTGGGTTGGTTCTAAGTCTTTGCTATTGTGAATAGTGCCACAATAAACATACGTGTGCATGTGTCTTTATAGCAGGGTGTTTTATAATCCTTTGGGTTATATACCCAGTAATGGGATGGCTGGGTCAAATGGTATTTCTAATTCTAGATCCTTGAGGAATTCCCACACTGTCTTCCACAAAAGTTGAACTAGTTACCGTCCCACCAACTGTGTAAAAGTATTCCAGTTTCTCCACATCCTCCCCAGCACCTCTTGTTTCCTAACTTTTTAATGATTGCCGTTCTAACTGGTGTGAGATGGTAATGCATTGTGGTTTTGATTTGCATTTCTCTGATGGCCAATGATGATGAGCATTTTTTCATGTGTCTGTTGGCTGCATAAATGTCTTCTTTTGAGAAGTGTCTGTTCATATCCTTTGCCCACTTTTTGATGGCGTTGTTTGTTTTTTTCTTGTAAATTTGTTTGAGTTCTTTGTAGATTCTGGATATTAGTCCTTTGTTATACGAGAAGATTGCAAAAATTTTATCCCTTTATTTAGGTTGCCTGTTCATTCTGATGGTAGTTTTTATTTTTTGCTGTGCAGAAGCTCTTTAGTGTAATTAGTCAATTTTGGCTTTTGTTGCCATTGCTTTTGGTGTTTCAGACATGAAGTCCTTGCCTATGCCTATGTCCTGAATGGTATTGCCTTGGTTTTCTTCTAGGGGGTTTATGGTTTTAGGTCTAACATTTAAGTCTTTAATCCATCTTGAATTAATTTTTGTGTAAAATGTAAGGAAGGGATCCAATTTCAAATTTCTACATATGACTAGTCAGTTTTCTCAACACCATCTACTAAATAGGGAATCCTTCCCCCATTTCTTGTTTTTGCCAGGTTTGTCAAAGATCAGATGGTTGTAGATGTGTGGTATTATTTCTAAGGGCTCTGTTCTGTTCCTTTGCTCTATATCTCTGTTTTGGTAACAGTACCATGCTATTTTGGTTACTGTAGCCTTGTAGTATAGTTTGAAGTCAGGTAGTGTGATGCCTCCAGTTTTGTTCTTTTGGCTTAGGATTGTATTGACAATGCGGGCTCTTCTTTAGTTCCATATGAACTGTAAAGTAGTTTTTTCCACTTCTGTGAAGAAAGTCATTGGTAGCTTGATGGGGATGGCAGTGAATCTATAAATTACCTTAGGCAGTATGGCCATTTTCATGATATTGATTCTTCCTATCCATGAGCAAGGAATATTCTTCCTTTTGTTTGTTTCTTCTTTTATTTCGTTGAGCAGTGGTTTGTAGTTCTCCTTGGAGTTCCTTCACATCCCTAGTAAGTTGCATACCTAGGAATGAAGTGGGATTTCGTTCATGATTTGGCTCTCTGTTTGTCTGTTATCGGTGCATGAGAATGCTTATGATTTTGTATCCTGAGACTTTGCTGAAGTTGCTCATCAGCTTAAGGAGATTTTGAGCTGAGACGATTGGGGTTTTCTAAATATACAATCATGTCATCTGCAAACAAGGACAATTTTGCTTCCTCTTTTCCTAACTGAATACCCTTTATTTCTTTCTCTTGCCTGATTGCCCTAGCCAGAACTTCCAACACTATGTTCAAAATACGTGATTTCATTTTTATTTATGGCTGAGTAGTGTTCTATGGTGTGTGTGTATGCACGTGTGTGTGTGTGTTTTCTTTATCTAATTGTCTGCTTAAGGACACTTAGGTTGATTCCAACACTGTGCTATTGTGAATAGTGCTGTGATAAACATACAAGTGCAGGTGTCATTTTTATGACACCTTGGGTAGGTACCCAGTTGTGGGATTGCCGTATTGAATGATAGTTCTATATTTAACTCTGAGAAATCTCCATACTGCCTCCCATAGAGGTTATACTAATTTATATTACCACCAACAGTGTATATGCGTTCCCTTTTCTCCTCATCTTCACGAACATCTGTTGTTTTTTGACTTTTTAGTAATCGTCATTCTGATTGGTGTGAAATGGTATCTTGTTGTGGTTTTAATTTTCATTTAGCTGATAATGAATGATGTTCAGCTTTTTTTTATGTTTCTTGGCCGCTTGTATGTCTTCTTTTCAAAAATGTCTTTTCATTGTCTTTTGCCCACTTTTTAATGGGGTTGTTTTTTAACTTCCTTTTAATGATTTATAAGTATTTGAAATATGTGTAGGATGCTTATTCCTTTGTCATATGTGTTGCAAATTTGGTTTGCCTGTTGCCTTTTAGTCATCTTTGGAGAATTTGGGGGAAATTTTTCAATTCTTATTAATCAAATCAATCTGTTTTTTTCTTTTTTGTTCCTACCTGCCTTTTCCTGTATGCTTAGAATAGCTTGCTCAGCCTAAGATTAAACATTTACCTGCATCTTCTCCTGGTGCTTGTTTGACTTTACTTTTTACAATTAACATCTGCAGTGTATTTTAGTATAAGAAGTGAGGTCAGGGTCCTGACTTCTTTTCTCAACTAACCAGCTGATCTGGAACCTTATGATATGTAGTAGGATTCTTTGCCTCTGTTATCCACAGTCTACCTTTAAGATACACTGAATTGCAATCTATTCTGGCTTCTCGCTCATCTCTCTGTTATGCCATATAGAAAGTCTGTTTACTTGCATGCCAGTGTGATACCATGTAATTAATGTGGCTGTGAATTGTAATACTACTTTTTGCCATACTGCTTCTTCAAATTAGTATTCTTTTTTAAAATAATCTTGGTTATTCATAAACATTGATTCTTCCACATGGACTTTAGAATTTTTTTTTTTTTTGAGACAGAGTCTAACTCTGTGGCCCAGGCTGGAGTGCAGTGGTGCGATCTCGGTTCACTGCAAGCTCTGCCTCCCAGGTTCACGGCATTCTCCTGCCTCAGCCTCCCGAGTAGCTGGGACTACAGGCGCCCGCCACCATGCCCGGCTAATTTTTTGTATTTTTAGTAGAGGCGGGGTTTCACTGTGTTAGTCAGGATGGTCTTGATCTCCTGACCTTGGAATCCACCCTCCTGGGCCTCCCAAAGTGCTGGGATTACAGGAGTGAGACACCGCGCCTGGCCTAGAATTGTTTACTCAAGTTCTCTCAAATTCTTATTAGTTTTATAAAATTGGAATTATAGCAGATTTATAGATGAATAAAAATAATTGACACCTTTATAATATTGAGTCATCTTGTTGAAGAACAAGGAATGGGCTTCAATTTATATGAATATTTTATTGTTCTTCAATAAAGCTTTAGATTTTTATTATTGGTGGGGAGGAAGATTATTCTACAGTAAAGAATTCATTTTTTTTTATGCTGATCCTATACTTATGCTAACTTTGTTTCTAGGTGCTTTTTCTTTGCATCTTTCAAATTGTGTTAAAGAGGCAGTTCTTAAACAATTATTTTCACTTTGCCCCAACGGCAATGCAGATAATATATTTAAAAGCACTACAAAAACGTTCCGTCAATTTTAGCATCTTTTTATTAGGAAATATTCCCAAAGATAAATATTGTGGCCTTGACTACAACCATTTTTTTCACTTAAAAAATGCAGTTTCACTCCGTTTTCCATCTGGCCTATTTTAAAATAGAAATAGAGACGTATTTCAATGTGAAATCAATTCTAAATAGAGACAGGATCAAACATGTACTAAATTTCGCAACTATGAGCTGAACAGTTCAAGTCCTAGAAAATTATCCAAACTTTGTAGATATAACCATCACTCAAGAGAAACCATTGTCCACACAATTAGGGCTCAGAATCATTTAAAGTGATAGGTATGAGGAATGGAAAGAACAGAAATATTTGTTTGTGGTTTTCCTACTGTCCCACTTTTTGTGATGAATAAGCAAATATTAAATAATTTTCATTAAATACATCAACATAAAATTAAACTAGTTTTCTCTCAAACTTTAGTCCTCAAAAGAACACCCAGAGTACTTCACATTATTTTTACTCTGCATTTAATATAAATTTCGTATAATTAAAATACTGACGGGGAAAATAATATATTGCCTATTTTAGACTTATTTAAATACTTTTTCTACAAACAAGCCCTTACCTGATAGTTTGGTGGACACATTGGCTTATTTCTTGCTCTAATTTAAAAGCAAAGTCACAGAAAAACTCTTTCTGCTCATTTTCAGCTTCTTAAATCTTCTTAAATCTGGCCCAAATCAAAGGTATTATAATAATTGACTTACTGTCATCATTTGTACCGTCATTCACATTTGATGCAGTAAAATTTTGCTTTGGGTCTCAATTAGCAGCCAATGTCTATATGCAAACATCTCTTAAATCTTTTTTTAAAAAAGTTATTCTCACGTAGTCTGAAGGAGGCATTATTTGAAGTGGAAACAGAACTTTAAGTTTATAAAAGTCAAGAATCCTAGAAAGCCTATGGTGCCAGATCCATTAAAAACAAATTTTATATAGTGGAAATAGTGCAGACTAAAACTAAAATGAATGTCCTTTAATATCTACAGAATTGTACTTTTTCAGGAGTTGATAATGTTGGAGAACACTGGGAACATATGCATGCTTAATAGTGTATGTTTCGGTACAGACTTTCTTGCAGTAATTTGCATATTCTCTGACCCAAGAATTTTAATTCTAAAATTTCTTCTAATGAAATAATCACAGAAATGTACAAAATCACATACGATGAATCAACTATGTTCACTGGAACACTGTTTGTAATAATGGGAAATTGGAAATTACCCAAAAGTCAGTAATAAAATAATTGGTTCAATAAATTTCACATGATGGGAAACTCTGCAGCCATTAAAATGATGATGCAAATCTACATTTATTTAAATACAAAGAGGGTAACAATACAATGATGTCTAGTTGTTAAATCCGGTGGTCAATTCTTACCTGAATTGGACAGCTCTCCTTGACGTACTTCTTTGTGCGGTTTCAGGATCCCACATCCTCTGGCTTTTCTCTAGCCTCACTGGTTCCTCCTCCTCTCCCTTACTGTTGATGTGCACCCAGTCCTCTTCTCTGTCTGTACTCACTTATTTGGTGAACTCAGAAAAAAAATACAGCCTTTGAGCACATGAGTGAGGACCATTCTCAGATTTCTATCTCTAAACAAGCCTTCTCTCCCAAACCCCAGTTCCATTTATCTACTGCCTACTCAGCACTGCCACTTGCATCTTTAATAGATGTCTCAACAGGCTCAAAATCGAATTCCTGATCTCCCACAAACCAGGTCTACCCACAGAATTTCCTATCTCAGCTAAAGGCGACTACAGCTGTACATTATTGTAGTTGCTCAAGACAAAAACCTTGCAGTCATCTTTGACGCCTCACTTTTTGACACACCCTACATTCACTCTGTCAGTAAAACCTGTTGGGTCTATCTTCATCTCCACTGCCACCCAGGCCCAAGCCACCATCGTATCTCACCTGGATTATGGGAGTAACTCCTAAATGGGCTCCCTGTTTCAACCCTTGCACCCTAGAGTGTGTTCTCAATACAGCAGCCGTATTTTAATATGTAAGTCAGATTCTGTCACTTCTCTGCACTAACGTCTACACTCTCCATTTCATTT
The DNA here is from genome assembly GCF_001698545.2 of Rhinopithecus bieti. Classification (NCBI taxonomy): domain Eukaryota; kingdom Metazoa; phylum Chordata; class Mammalia; order Primates; family Cercopithecidae; genus Rhinopithecus; species Rhinopithecus bieti. The sequence goes on along the minus strand of NW_016808923.1, from coordinate 90,762 downwards.
AATATAAAAGCCAAAGCCCTTACAAGGCCAATTTTCCTATTGCTTTTTCCAGATAGCACAGGTCTTCTTGGTATTATTTCAGCCCATCAAGTATGTGGGAAAAGGACTTTGCCCTCAGTTTGAGTTCTAGCTCCATTACTAGTGTGCCTCGAGACGTTAGTTTCCCATGTACAGAATAAGAATCATCTGTCCTGTCTACCACACAGGATTAAGGTGAAAGTGCTTTTTAATCCTAAAGGCTTCTCTAAGTACAAGGGTTATTATAATTTTCAAATATCACTTCTAAAACTTGTCTCATTTGCTTGAGAAGTTTTTGTTATTCTAGTCCCCTGTTTATGTATGGTCAATTCAGACAATAGTTCCTTTTATGTCAGGCACTCTGAGGATATGTGAGTAGCCAGGTCATAGTCTCTCAAATAATTTGCATATAAGTATATATATTTGCATATATAGAGATAGGTATAATAGACATATATCCTGCAACAAACTGCTTTATCCCAGTTACTCAATGTGGAGGTCACTTGTATTTCAGGGTCGTCCTTGGCTATCTTGATGACCCAAGTGAGGACATTCAGGATCCAGTGAGTGACAAATTCTTCAAGGAGGTGTGGGTTTCAACAGCAGCTCGAAATGCTACAATTTATGACAAGGTGAAGTTCACATATTCCTCCCCCCTTTCTTTTCACTGAATCTCATCACAAAAAGCATATTGTTATTTCTGCATATTATTGGTACAGAGTATTCTTAATACATGTAAAAAAACTAATACATTTCCAGGTTGTAATAAAATACCTCTTTGTGGACCCTGAAAAACAACAGCAAAAAGCATCATGGATTTTGGTTTAGAAAAGGCTTTAGCAGCATTCTAATCTCTCCTGTGATGCAGGAATCCCATCGGCAGCATCCTTAGCACCTGGTTACCTAGCCTTTGTACATGTCTAGTGACAAAGAGAAGAGGGGCAGATGGCATCAGAAAATAAGCCACAGCTGAGTCCAGCCTAGCTCAAGTTGCTGGTATTATAACCTTGTGTATAGTGACTTGACTTTCTGAGTCTCTTTTTCCTCTCCTATAAATTGGAAGGAATATTCACAAGGGTAGTTATGAGGACAAAGAATAGTCTAGTGAATGTTTTTAGCACATAGTGTATAGTAAACAGTATTCATCCTTATGATGAAGCTTGTTAATATTAATAACAAGACATGTCATTTGTTGGACAGCTCTAGTTTTAGAAAGGTGTTTTAACACCAGCTCCATTTGATGCATACCAAATGTATCGCCTGTGAAGTCTACCCTTTGGTTATAATAAAAAATGTAGCCGGGCGCGGTGGCTCAAGCCTGTAATCCCAGCACTTTGGGAGGCTGAGACGGGTGGATCATGAGGTCAGGAGATCGAGACCATCCTGGCTAACACGGTGAAACCCCATCTCTACTAAAATTAAAAAAAAAACTAGCCGGGGAGGTGGCGGGCGCCTGTAGTCCCAGCTACTCCGGAGGCTGAGGCAGGAGAATGGCGTAAACCCGGGGACGGAGCTTGCAGTGAGCTGAGATCCGGCCACTGCACTCCAGCCCGGGCGACAGAGCGAGACTCTGTCTCAAAAAAAAAAAAAAAGTAGAAGAGTTAAGAGTTGTTTAACAGTGGAACAAGTTACTTCAAAAAGTAGCTAGTTGCCCATCAGGGAAAAATATACAAGCTGTGTTCTAGCCAAGACTAATTGACCATCTGTGAGAAGCTGGATAAGTCTGTGTTCTTCCTCATGATTTCCAGGTACAGACGTGAACCTCTTTTAAAAAAATTAGGGAAAATACGCAATTTTTGTCTTAGAGCTCCTTCCAGCAGAGAGACTTATTATTCTTACTGAAACATGTCTACTATCTGTATAACCTTATTTCTTTTCTTTTCTTTCTTTCTTTTTTTTTTCTTTAAATTGACATGGAGTCTCGCTGTGTTGCCCGGGCTGGAGTGCAGTGGCATGATCTCAGCTCACTGCAGTCTCTACCTCCTGGGTTCAAGTGATTCTCCTGCCTCAGCCTCCCGAGTAGCTGGGACTACAGGTGCCCACCACCACACCAGGTTAATTTTTATATTATACAGGCTGGTCTTGAACTCCTG
>NW_016808923.1:57677-88010 GCF_001698545.2 Rhinopithecus bieti | reverse complement strand
AAAAAAAAAAAAAAAAAAAAAAAAAAAAAAAATTAACTTTAATGTGGTGTAACATTAGTGTAATTTCTTGCCACTAGCCATGACTTTTTTAAATGGAAGCAAATCTACTTATTTGTAGCATATAAGATAACCAACTCTTAAATCAGGTCTGTGCTGTAACATAAGACTAATGATATGCTTCATACAACAGAGGTCTTTTCTGTTGGAATAATTATTTCCCATAAAGGGCGTGTGCTCTCTTTTAAACTTTGCATTCATTTTTCTATTTATGTTCTAATCAGGTGTTTCGGTGCCTTCCCAATGATGACGTACACAATTTAATTCAGCTGAGAGACTTTATAAACAAGCCCGTATTAGCTAAGGAAGATCCCATTCGAGCTGAGGAGGAACTGAAGAAGATCCGTGGATTTTTGGTGCAATTCCCCTTTTATTTCTTGTCTGAAGAAAGCCTACTGCCTTCTGTTGGAACCAAAGAGGCCATAGTGCCCATGGAGGTTTGGACTTAAGAGATATTCATTGGTAGCTCAAGGACTTCCACCCTGAAGACCACACTGCACACAGTGACTTCCTGGAGATGTCATAGCCAAAGCCAGGCCCAGTGCATTCTCGTATCCAACCCAAGGACCTTTTGGAATGACTGGGGAGGGCTGCAGTCATACTGATGTAAGGACTGTGAACATCAGCAAGGCTTCATAATTCCTTCTGCCTAACCTTGTAAAAAGGGGGCTGCATTCTTGTTGGTTGCATGTACTCTGTTGAGTATATACATATACTCAATTTGAGTATGTGTTGAGTAAAACACATATTCAAATTCCATAACATACACCAAAACTCGTTTCCTTTGTAACAAGAATTTACCTATAACTGTGATCTAGGTTGCCAAAAGATGTCTGAATCTCCTTATTCTTCTCTGATCTTCATTTATACAGCCAGTGTCTAGCTGGACCTGCCCTCATCTTGCAGTTCATACAGGCGCTGTTTGAGAAATTGTTTATTACTAGAAGTTGTAATGCTGCTTCAAGATTTTTCATGGTTACCTGGGATGCCCCTGCTCATCTGGTCCTGAAGTAGTAACATTCACCCAAATGAGGACATAGTCCTTATTCCTTTTCGGTCACTGTATGAACAAGGCAGACTTTAGCCTACACAGTAGACTGTGTTAGGCACTTCTGATAACATTGATACTATGTCTTGACACCATGAAGCAACAGGAAGGAATAACTTCCAATATTGAGACAGAGATTTATTTCATTTTGCTCCCAAAGGCACTGACAAGATGAGTCCTTGTGATTAGGCCCATCTGATCAAATGTAAAAACATGCGTGGGATATTTGATTACATAGCAACCAGATAAAACTGAGAGCACACAGCCTTCAGAAACCCCCAAGGTGTCAAGGGGATCAGATCCAGATAAGAGAAGATGATTCCTTCTAGTCCTATAAAATTTCCTGTCATCCTTAGCTGCTGGGTTGATTGAAATTTGATCTCTACATTTCAAAATCAAACCAGTGAATACAATTTGTCTTCTCAAGAGAATCAGAGGCATCATAACTCCTACCAAGCTAGTATGAGTCTAACCTTGTTTGACATTCAGCTCTACTGCTACATTATCTTCTTTGAGAAAAATTAATTGATTATAAAATATGTGCTACTTCACTTGCATTATTAAATATACATTAACCCCTCTCACCAGGGCTTCCAGTGAAGTTACAATGCCCTAGTCTGTGAATTATCCTGGAAACATGTTTTTCCTTTTCGGATGATAGAGTACCCTTTGATAAACTAAATTTGACTAAGCAGAACAACTCTGACAGTCTAAAGAGTTAATGTGGGTTCTCATAAGGCCTGTACCTGTAAAACAAAGTGCAGGTGTAATGATTATACGTGTCTATGGATTACCTGGACAGACTCCCATTTGGGTTGTTCTTCAAAGAAGCAAGCAGCTGATCCCTGTTTTCATGAAGCTAATACTTCAGTTGGAAAAATTAAACAGGAGCACACAGTCAGGGATAGGGGTTAGCAGAAGAGAGAAATAGTGTCACATCAAGGAGAGGACCTCATGGCTAGGGAACATTTCACAAATAAGGTGAGATTTTGTAACCAATAATAAAAATGAATGTTTTTATAAGTAAATAACTTATTTTCATATGGCTATAGATGGTAAAATGACTTCATTCTATAGTCATTGTAAATAAGAATTTGCTATTGATGAAAGAAGTTTAGACTGGCATTTGAAGTATTGAGTGTATAGGATCGCTAAGGATTTCTTAGATTTTATATTTAAATATTTTTTAAACCTTAGAGGAAACAACAAACTGGCTCTTGATTTTGAGCACCCTACTCTCGTGAAAAATAGAAGGCTGAAAGGACCCTTTCCCTTATAAGTAATTTAATCCAATTTCTCCCCATTTTATACATGAGGAAACTGAGGCTCAGATCAGATGAGGACTCACTGAAATCCACTCAATATGTAAATGGTAGAGCTGGGACTAGCAACATTGCTGCAGCCTACTGTTGGCCTCTCTTTTCACTTTATCATTGCCCAAGAATGAGGATATGCAGTAAACAGATTTCAGGCAAGATATCTCTAAGCTGTTTTGAACCCTCTGGTATTTTGTATTTATGTGTTCGTCTGTCCCCCCTACTAGAATGTAAGCTCCATGGGGCAGGGACTTCACTGTATTTTGTTCGTAGTGTATACCCAGAACCTGGACCAGTGCTTGGCACATTGAAGATGTCAATAAATGCTTGTAGAATTAATAAACACGGTGAAGGACAGAGCTAATGAAATGAAAATCTTAGCCTCATATAAGAAGTCTTACTACTGCTTTCTATGGCAATTTTCTTTTCTATTGCATCTTCCCAAAGGCAAGATGCTTATCTGCAAAGAGGTGATAAGATTTACTTGGAGGGATTTTATGGAAAATTCAGTGCAATAAATTGCTTTTTTTTTTTTTTTTTTTTTTTGCAGTAGCAGTTTACATAGTACAGCATTCTGCAAAAATTGCATGAAATGTGGACCCAAGATGTACTGTATGACTTAATTACCTGTCATTCTCTGACACCATTACTACCTACTAGAAGTTCAAATAATTTATCTTTAACATTGCAATATCTGATAAACCTTTTAAAATGTGAATAATTCAAAGCCTTGAAAATCTATCATGAATCTGCTCAACATTTCAAAGTGACTATTTTGAAATGCCTATAAATGCTATATACCTGACATCCTGCTAATTTCTGTAGTAATTTTTGTTTTCAAGAGGGAAAGATTCTAGTATTACAAAAAATGAATGATGGAAAGTGGCCATGGTCTATTAAAGCCGTTCAGATTGGCCATGTTCAGTCAGTCATCGGAGGATAGCCTTAGCATAGCAAGTCTGGTGCAGGCGTTTTATCTAAATCTAGTGTCCAGCTCATGACTCACCCTTCAGTGGGATGTTTTTAATTCTCACCTGTAATGCATCACAGGGAGGCATGTAGAGCTGGTCATTAGATAATTGTGTGGCATACTGGAAAACAAAATGTTTATTTTCAAAGCACCTTTGAAAGGAAATTTCATCTATAAGTTCTCAAAATATGGACAGTTGATTTCTTATGTAAGAACTCAGGAAATTATAATGTCATGAATTAATACTTTTCCAGATGAAAACAACAAGCTGAGAAGTCATTTTGCAGATGTAAGACTAGGAAAAATAGATTTTATGTATATATGTATATAGAGCCTGAACTTTTCTGCATCTCCTCATTTCTTTCTTTTTTTTTTCTTTTCTTTGTTTCTTTTCTTTCCTCTCTCTCTCTTTTTTTTTTTTTTTTTTTTTTTTTTTTTTTTTTTTTTTTTTTTTTGAGACTGGGTCTTGCTCTGTGGCCCAGGCTGGCAGTGGTGTGATCTCCACTGCAACCTCTGCCTCCTGGGCTCAAGCAATCCTCCCACCTCAGCCTCCTGAGTAGATGGGACTATCGGTGCATGCCACCACACCCAGCTAATTTTTGTATTGTTTGTACAGATAGCATTTTTCTATGTTGCCTAAGCTGGTCTCGAACTCCTAAGCTCAATCTATCCACCTGCCTTGGCCTCCCGATGCCAGGCATTCAGATTGCTTGCACTCCCTCCCCTGTGCTGGGATTGGAGGCGTGAGCTACCACACTGGCCTCATCATTCCTTATTCCTTCAGTCTCTATCTCCTACCAGAGCACCTTCTTATTATGTAAAAATTATTTCAAAAGACAAGAACAAGTATCCTGGAAAAAAAAATTAGGCCTTATATTAGTCTGCTCAGGCTGCCAAAACAAGATGCCCTAGACTGGGTGGCTTACACAACAGAAGTTTATTTTCTCACAGTTCCAGAGACAGGAAGTTGGAAATCAACTTCCAACTTCCAGGAAGTTGGAAACCTACCTGTATGGTAGGTTTCTGGTGAGGACTCTTCCTGGCTTCTCAGCCACCTTCTCACTGTGTGCTCACATGGCCTCCTCTTTGTGTGAGCACAGGAGGCAGAGGGCAAGCTCTCTGGTGTCTCTGCTTCCAAGGCCACTAATCCCACATTAGCACCCTACTCTCATGACATCATCTAACTCGACTTCCCAAAGGCCCCATTTCCAAATACCATCACATCAGAGATACGGGCTTCACATGAGCTGGGAGGGAAGACATAAACATCATTCAGTCTATAACAGATATTCACTTAACTCATACTTTAAAGTGACTGGCAAAATACAATTTTTTCACACAGGTCATTGTTCTTTTTAACTTCCCTGATCTGATGTGGCACCTGAGCATTTTCTGGTACCTGTCACCCTCTGTAGCAGGGGTGACAAGGACCCGCCATGTCTCCTTATTCCTCTACTATTTCTTATACGAAAGGAGCAAATGCTAAAGGATTTTAAGTGTGCTTAGTATATATTTGTATTTCCTTGGAATATTCGTTGAGGTCAACTAATACTGAAGTTTGGTGATCTAAAATGAGTTTACCCAGGCCTGAGCCTTGAGAAATTCTTGAATCTAGAAATCCACTGGAAAAGGAATTCATCTGCCTGTATGAATAAGAGGCAAGTAGAAGAATCAATAGATTTGCATTTTTTTAAAAAGGGGCAAGTAGGTAATATGATTCTTACTGTCAATTTAATTCATATGTAAGATGTTCCTGGTTTTCACTTGAGATTGGAAGGATTCATTAAAGGATCAAAAATTTCCAGCTTAATTTTATAGGTTATTTTATTTTCCTTTATACCTTTTATAATTTTAACTTAAAAGTAATCAAACACTGGATAAATGAAAATCTATCATATTAATTTTTTTATTTTATTTTATTTTATTTTATTTTTGAGGTAGAGTTTCACTCTTGTTGCCCAGGCTGGAGTGCAGTGGTGCAATCTTGGCTCACTGCCACCTCCGCTTCCTGGGTTCAAGCAATTCTCCTGCCTCAGCCTCCCAAGTAGCTGGGATTACAGGTGCCTGCCACCACACCTGGCTGATTTTGTTGTTGTTGTTTGTACTTTTAGTAGAGACGTGGTTTCATAATATTGTCCAAGCTGGTCTTGAACTCCTGACCTCAGGTGATCCACCCCCCCTTGGCCTCCAAAAGTGCTGGAATTACAGGCGTGAGCCACTGCGCCCAGCCACACTAATCATTTTAAACCTTTAAGTTTTAGAATTAGATCGAATGGTAGTCCAATCAAAACATGGGCTTAATCAGTCTTCCCTATTTCCAAGCAACTATCATTCTTCACTTTATTCTAGTTGAGTGCATTTAAGTGAATGTCATCCTAGCTCTGTGTAATGCTAAGAAATACAACATCATACTCTCCCAATGTATATTCCACTTGGATTCTTCACATAAAATGGACTAGACCAACAGCACTGATGCTCTGCATTTTAAAAATTCATTTCAAATTATTTCAGTTGGAGCACACACACACTCTGACACAAAAAGCAAATATTGGGTGATGAACATCCATTCAGAATATCCAGATATTCTGGAGAGAACTGGAGCTCATAGCCTTCCCTCTAGGGCAAGTTTGGCAAACTAAGTCTGGGCCTCCTCTTTTTGTAAATAAAATGTTATTGAAACACAGCCACAACCATTCACTTATATCCCATCATGATTGTATGATCCATAAATCCTAAAATATTACTATCATTAAGACAAAACTTGCTGATTCTACCTACAGAAAGCAGAAGATATCCAGACAGAGTACCTCATTCAGACAGACTTGCAAGAGTTTTAATCTCCTCCGTTAGCAGAGTCTTCAGTTCTCCCTATCCCAGACCCCAACAATTTACAATGTGTTTATTACACGAACACAGCCAAGTCCTTTCAGGAATTAAAATTACATGGTTTTTTTGGTTCTGGAAAGAGAATTAGTCAGCTAAAGCAGCTATCTCCTAGACAAGCACTCATCAACATGCATGGTGGAACATGCTTGTAACTGAAGTGTAATGAAGATGAGGAGGGATAGGCCTAGGTGTTTGTATTTATAATTGGAATTGTGAAATCAAGAAACTTGGTTTCTCTGAATTTTCCTTCTGTGAAGTGTTGGAAATGATACATGTATCCCTTCGTAACTTCACAGTCAATGCTTTCTATATTCCTTAACTACTTTTTCTTTAAATATCAATTAATTGAGCAATTATAAGTGTGAAATCAGCAATGTCCCTCTGTTTGAAGATAAGATTCCTCTTTCTGCATGTGGGGCTTTTGGAGCCAGTATGCTGTATGTCTCAGATGAAGACAGCAATGTGTGCCTCTAGAGACCTCCTCTGCACACAAGCATGGGTCCCCCCGAAGGCCCATTATAGATTCAGAGTGCATTACAGAGGCATAGCTCCCTGCCCCCTGCCCAGGCCTCTCTCACCTTAAAGTGTGCTGATATCATGATGAGGTGAATTTCTTTTAAAAGACTAACATGGCATTCGATAAGAACATATTGAGCAGGGCCCAGTCAGGATGCTGGGGTCGCACCAGTGAACAAGTCAAACCAGGTTCTCCTCCTTTGTGGTGCTGTCCCTTTAGCAAATGGAGACTACAAAGCTATTTCCATCCTCAACATAAGAAAATGCATGAAATAAGATGCAATTGGGTGGAAGTGTAGGAATTTTCCCAAGCTAGGGAGAATGGCAAAGACTGATAAATGCTGAAGACACCAGAGTATGAACCAGGAAGCAACAATATTACTAGTACCAATAACAATAATAATAGTTAAGATTAGTAGTGGCTTTGTTGGTCACAGCCTCTTCTAGGCACTTCACATTTTAGTTCATTGACTACTTTGATAACTGGCTGTCTGCAGCTCAGGGGGTCAAACATACTCCAGTGCTCTCTGAACTCTGAGATTGGCTTCCACCTCCACTTAAAGCCCCTGCAGCCTTACATATAACCCCCAGGCGCATGACGTATAAGTGTGGAACTAACCAGCAAGTAGTAGTGGGAAGAGCATGGGCTTCAACATTACTGAGCTCACCTAAAAGCTTGGCCTTACCATTTGCCAGCAGTGAGAGTTCCTTGAGCAGATGAACCTCTCTGAGGTTTTCAGCAGCATGGTAATAAGGCCATGGAAGACCTAGCAAAAAGCACAGTGTCCAGCATATAGTGGGTGCCTTCTACCAAATCAGTGCTAGCTGCTGCAACTACCTTTCATTATTCTCTTAAAGTAAGGGCATCTTGAAGGGAGAGGGCACACACAACCCATGACCACATCTGTGGTCTGGATGTTAGGTCATCCAGACCAAACTGCCGAAGAAACTAGAAGAGCTACTCAACTGAACCCAGCCCAAAACCCTGACCCACAGAATTAGAAACAAATAAAATTGTCACTATCTTAGCCACTAAGTTTTAGTGTGGTTTGTGACACAGCAATAGATCATTGATGGAATCAAGCTTCTTCAGGGTATTCTGTTTTTCCTTTTTCACATTCTAATTGCTCTATGATCTTCTGCCTTCTGGCTTCTAGCCATTCTACCTAAACTGACCCACCTCTGTTTTTCTACTCTTTAGTAATATATAAGTGCAGGAAAACAGCTTGTTGCATGATAAGAATGACACCCATCTTGAAGCGAAACTGCCATGTCAATGGATGTTTGATTCATGCATACCAAGGTGTTCTGCAGCAAGGTTCTTCAACAATGCCTGTAGCATAAATAACCCCTCATAAAGATGCTTATCTCACCTCCCTCTAGCCCAGATCTCTCTCCTAAACTCCAGACATACCTGAAGATTAGATATTTCTATCTGCTTTCTTCACATGCTCCTCAAACTCAACAACACAGCCTATCCAAAGTGGCAACCATCATCAATACTCTCTTCCGGTCCCCGGTCGGTGCTCCCACAGGGCTCCTTCTGTTGCTCCTCATACTGAGGAACAGCCCCACCAGCCACCAACTGCCAAACTGGAAAATAATTATCATTATTGATTCCTCCCTTTCTCTTACGTTCTCCATGTCATTAGCCACCAAGTCTATCAATTCCACTACCTCAGTGTTTCGCAATTGCTTTCAGTTATTTTTCCTCCCAATGCCACTTCCTACTCTACCTTGGTCACCATCACCTCATCTGCATTAGCTAGTCTGTCAATTCTGGTCATTCCCAGATTTATTCATTGCAGTCAGAGATATTTGTTAAATGTAAATCTGGTCATGTCTTTTCCAGCTTAAATTCCTTTGAGAGATTTTGTTTGAGAGTAAAGTCCTAAAAAGGTTCTGCAAGGCTCTTTATAGACTGCCCCTTCCTTAATCCTCCAGCTGAATCACCTCCAGCTGCCACTCTTCTTTTGAGCAATACTTAATTTGGTTCCTGTATATCCCTTTCTTCTGACTTTCTTAAAGCCTATTTTTTTTCTCGTAAGTAGCCTTCTTTGACTTCCCTGCCTCTGGCTTAGTACTGTGGCCTCCTGGGTGCCACCACAGCATGCTGTCCTTTTCACGGCATTCCCACACCATATATGATGCCTGCTACAGTAGTACCCTGAGCTCTAAGCAATGGGAGCTCATGATCCATGACTGTCTTGGGCATTGGGGCACCCCCAGAACCTAATGTACTTCAGACAGACCAGATGCATAATAGATAGTTGGTAGAGAAAATGAATAAATCTGAAAAAGAGGTAGATGGAAAAAGAGAAAGATAGCAGATTGCTGCACACTTGCCAAGACCTAGGAAGAATAGAAGTCTTTACACTGTGTCACTGCCTGAGCTAGAAAGGCCACATTTAAATTGACAATAAAAAGGAGAAGGCATATAGTAGGGTTGTCTACTGTGGCAATTTCATTCTCAGCCAGCCTCTCAAATGGTCAAGGGCAACCAGCAAGGGGTGAAGCAAATGGGAACCTGTGCTGATTGCATTAACTTTATATCTTGTTCCATTACTAGGAAATTGAGAAGTGGCAGAGTTGGAGGGGAAGAAAAGTTTGGTTTTACACATCTTGGTATTTGACTGTATTCTGCCTGATGTGTTTTATTTGGGTTCCCCCTCTAAAGCAAACCCTGAGACAAAGATTTGAATGAAGGTAGTTTAGTTAGGATGTGTTCTGAGGAAGCACATGCACGGGAGTGGGTAAGCAAGAGAAGGGCAAAGCCAATAAATGGTGCATTAAAGATCAAGTTACCACTGACGGCAACAGGGCCCTTACCCACTGAAGGCTCTGAGGCTTGGGGAGACTGACACTGAAGGTCGCCCCTGGAGCTGTAAATCCCCAACACTCCTGGAGCTTCCCTGCACACAGTTACAGCTTCCCTGCACACAGTTGCTGGGTCAGAGAGAGCCAGCAAAGAAGCAGAGAGAAACCCATTCAGGGCAAAGCTGTCAACTTGATGGAAACTGGCCCCTGTGGCCACAGGTAAACTCAGAACAGGCTGAGGGTCTATGTGGTTGGACAGCAACAACACCAGGTTGAATAAACCTTTAACTTTTCACAGTAGTTGGTACAGCCGCTATAGAAAATATTCTGGAGTTTCCTAAAAAAATTAAAACTAGACCCAGCATTCCCACTCTGGGTATATATCCAAAGGAAATGATATCAGTATCTGAAAGAGAGATCTGCACTCTCATGTTCATTGCGGCATTATTCATAATAGCCAAGATATGAAATCAATCTAAGTGTCCACCAACAGATGAGTGGATAATGAAAACATGTTGAATGGAATATTATTCAGCCATAATAAAGATGGAAATTCTTCCATTTGTGACAACATGGATGAACCTGGAAAATATAATGCTAAGTGAAATAAACCAGACTCAGCCAAGACAAATACTGGGTGATCTCACTTTTATGTGTAATCTAAAAAAGTAAAACTCATAGAAGCAGAAGGTAGAATGGTGGTTGCCAGAGGCTGGGGGGGTGGGGGCAGTGGAGGAAGAAGGGAGATGTTGATCAGAGGGTACAAATTCAATTATAAGATGAACAAGTTCTGGGATCCAACAGTCAGCACAGCATGGTGACTATTAGTTGCTAGTACTGTACTGCGTACTTGAAATTTGAAATAAGAAAGTGGGTCTTAAATGTTCTCACCACATAGGAAAAAACAGGATAATTATGTGAGGTGTTGCATGTGTTTATTGGCTTATGATAATTATTTCACAATGTGCATGCATATCAAATCATCACATTCTGTACCTTAAATATATATAGTTTTTAATTTGTCAATTATACCTCAATAAAGCTAGGGGTGGGAAATTTCACAATGTAGTAATTCTTATCCATTCCAAAAGCATGTAATTTCCCTCAAGACAGGAATATTCTAACTTTTTATACCTTTTGTATTGGGCTTATCACAATCCTAAGTATATTGTTCAAGTTATGCAAAAATTGAATTGAAAAGTTGCCACCTCAATCCTCTTCCCCCAAGGCTTCCTATGCTTATGATATTTGAGATTCATTAGGCCAATTCATAAAGCTCGGGGAGAACCAAAGAAATAAAACCTGTTTTTGTATTAGAGTGATGCAGTAAGAAGTGGATTTCTGAATTTTCCTTTGGTATTTATAAAGTCTCCATCATCTTTTAAAACATAAAATGCAGTTAAAGCTGTGATAATGGAACTAAATATCAGGTCACAATCTCATTTGAAAGATTATGGGAAATTAAAATTATACAGTTTTCCCCATGATATTTGACTATTTCCTTTCCAGAATCGACAAAACGGCTGGTTTAGAATTGTACCAATAACTCAGGAAGCAAACATTTGGTGACGTATGAGAAACCACAAAAAGGGTACTTTTGAAAATAAAGACATTATTTTCCAAACTTCTTTTTCATATCCCTTCTTCATTCACAAGAAACTTTACATTGCAATGTGTTCTCTACATACAGATGCAGGGAACTCATGGTGGAAGCTAAAATCAGGAAGTTCTTGATTAGCAGTTGGAATCACCCTCTCCACACCCTGCTGTTGATATGCTTTTCATTCCAGGAATGGCAACCCAGATCTGTATCAAAGCCACCACCTTGTTTTGAAACTAGTTTGTGGTGTCATTGAATGCTCCTCTTCTCTTTTACTACCACTCTTTCATATGCCCTCTTTTTCAAAATCTAAATGTATTTTTCCAACTTTTTTTTCTAACTAGTTTTGGACTTCTAGTGCAAAAGATTGAGTTAATCACATCCCTCAATTCAAGGCCTAGTAAGATCCCCTCTCTTGCTTAATTCATTTATTTATTTTATTTCCATACACCATTCATTTTTCTTCTTCTTGCAATAGACATGCATTTTAACATATTTTATGTATATCTTTTCATGTGAGTATGTCCTTGCAAAATGTGTATTGTCATTTTGTGAATTTTTATTTACATGAATGACGTATGTTGCATTCTATTTCTGACAATGCACTGTTTTTAAGATGCAACCATATTGATGTATATAGTTCTAATCTTTTGTGTTTAATCATTGTATTTAATATTAAGTGATCACTACACTTAGTCCATCACTTTTGCAAAAATTGACACCTGAGTTACCTCCAACTACCGACTACCACAAATATGCTGCAATGAAAATCCTCATCCCAGAACACATGGACACACTGTGTGGAACAACACACACTGGGGCCTGTCGGTGCTAGGGTGAGGGATGGGGGAAGGGAGGGCATCCAGAAGCATAGCTAATGACCTAGGTGATGGGTTGATGTGCACAACAAACCACCATGGCACATGTTCACCCATGTAACAAACCGGCACATCCTGCACATATACCCTGAAACTTAAAAGTTGAAGAAAAAAAAAGAAAACAAGAAAATCTTCATCCCATAGGGCTACTCACAGCTGGGCAGATGGCTTCCCTCAGATTGAGTGATCCAAGGAATAACAAAGCAGAAGTCACAGATCTTTTAAAATGTAGCTTTGGAAGACACAAATTATCATTACAATGATACTCTATTTGTTACACCAGTCAGCCCCACTCAATGTGGGAAAAGAGGATGCTACATGAACACCAGGAGGCAGGGATTATTAGAGTCATCTTGGAGGTTAGCTGCCACACACATTGGACATGTTGTTCCTTTTTTTTTCCAGATTTCTTATTTTGCCATATAGATATTTGTGTGTGTGCGTGTGTGTGTGTGTGTGTGTTTCTCTGCTTTTTGCATGAATTGATTGCTGTGTGATAGTGCTACTTCCCAGGAGATGTACCTTCCTATGCTTACAAAAACTCCAAAGCCTTCTTCATATTCCCACTGAGTTCTATTATAAGAATTGTCAAATGGCTGCCAAATGTTGTTCATAAAAAGGAAAGTCATGATAGGTTTTCAACACCTGGAAGAAAAAAGCCCATCATATTCAAGAATCTGAATTTTATTAAGCCATGATATTTTGAACACTTTAGCCAGCCTAAACTCTTCTTTCTATTGTTGCACATAGTGAGATTTGTTTCAGTTGACTGTATTTTCATTTTTTGAAATATATTCTCAAATAACATGTGTAGATTAGTGAGATCGTTGGCCTTTCATTAAAAGTCAAAAGAAGTATAGAAAGGAGAAGCATCCTTTTGACACTTTTATAGGTCAGATAGAACTATAACAAAGGATGGTTTTTAAACAAAATGTTTTATTACAATAGAAAATGGTCATTACAACAACTCTGAAATAATATCACATGAAAAATGAAAATATTCTTTTGTAGCTACTAGTCTGTGGCCCTTGGATTTTCAACACATTTTGCACATCAAATAAAAGGTTAAGGGATATGAATAATAGCAATACAACAGAGAACCAAATACTCATTTTCATTAGGAAAATATAAAAGAATGTAAATTGATCCTTATCATTTTGATTTATTGAAGCAAAATGTCTTTCAGCATGAATGCAGTATTACCATCCAAAGGAATGTGCATGGGCATTGAGAGTCCAAGGGGAAAAGAAAATCACTCAATCTGAGTGTTTCTCCCATCATGTAGGCCAGAGAGATAAATTATTTGCTGAGAAATCCACCTCAGTTTATAGAGTTGCCACAGTTGAGAGCCTCAGCACTGAAGCAAACCATCGCAACATAATTTTAATCTTGGTTACTAATTCCTTTTATTTTGGGGTTCCCAGTGTGTTTGAGGCCCTCAAAGAGTTCCTCACTGCTCTGCTGAAAAAAGCACTTGACAGGCCATTAACAGCCTCCTATGGGAAAGCTTGGTACATCCTTCCCAACTTGTGTTTGACTTGAGGGAGAGAGACATAGGCCAAGGGACCACTGATTTATCCACTTCCCAGGCCACACCGAAGCCAGTAAACCTCAATCAAGACCAGATAGATTTCTTTTTTCCTTGCTTGATCTCTCCAGAGATTTGTAGTTAGGAGTGGAAATTTGGAGACATGAAAGATAAATGATATTACTCGAACAGTCATTACAGGCTACGCTTCTGGTTTACTGTTGGGAGAACTGAGGTGAGGGCTTGTGGTAAGGAATACAGGAGTCCTTAAGTGAAAGCGCTCTGAAATTTTAAATGCTCATGTAATACAAGGCCTGTGCCCAAGGCCAGAAATAGCTTCAAGATTACTTCAGGGTTTTTGTCTTGGGCTTGGCAATTGCAGATAGAATACACCAGATCCAGATACCCTGAATTTTCTCTGGTAAATATATCTCCTCTACTTGATAGCAAGGAGTCAGGGCCAGGAAAGTTTGGACCTCAGATGGGACGGGCTGATGTGTGATGGGTGTTTTCACCACAGACCATGTTGCTTTACATTTTTCACTTCAGGATCTTTATTCATCAGGGCACACTAGGGACACATCATAGATATTGTCAAGGGAAGCCTACGGAAGGCAGACGTAATACCAGTAAATAGTTCACCTTCCTCCAAAGAGCTGCAAGCAGTTCCAAGTATGCTCTCAGAGTAGCTGCTTATGGAAGATCAGAGCAGTTGCTATTTTTTTTTTCACATTTTACGGAGCAACAAATTGAAAGATTAAGTGACATGGCCGAGGTCTGAATAATGAGTAGAGAGAATGGAACAGAACTTCCAGGGACTTCACTCTCACTGAGTGAGACCCCACTACAACCTCCCTATGAGGCTGAGAGAGTGAGCCCCGCTAAAGCAGCCTCTAAGTTCCCTCTTCCTCAGTCATATTCTCAGGCTACAAATGACATTAACCATAGCCCTGGTTTAAATGCTTCCTGGCCTTCTCCATCTCAGCTCCAAAATTTCCAAACATCTGTTTAATTTTCAGATCTTACTTTCAAAGTATTCGGAGAAATTTTTATACATATACAAATGCAACTCTGAAAAAAAAAACAAAACATTCCACGTAAGTCTATTGGCTAAATTAGTCTTCAGACAAAGGTAGTATTGTTTAACAGTTAAGGGAATGGAACTTGAAGTCAAATCTCAGCTCTGTCAGTATTTTACTTGGTATCTTTGGGTAAGTTACACAATCACTCTAAACCCCGTTCTCACAGGCTTCTGTTTCTCCGGAGAACCCTGACTAGTGCATGGATTCTATTTCTAAGATGTTAGTTCTGCTTCTTTGGAGAACCGTGACACACACAGACACACATACATATATATATAATCTTTTTATTTTTATTTTTTTTTTGAGACGGAGTCTCGCTCTGTCGCCCAGGCTGGAGTGCAGTGGCCGGATCTCAGCTCACTGCAAGCTCTGCCTCCCGGGTTCACGCCATTCTCCTGCCTCAGCCTCCCGAGTAGCTGGGGCTACAGGCGCCTGCCACCTCGCCCAGCTAGTTTTTTGTATTTTTTTAGTAGAGACGGGGTTTCACCGTGTTAGCCAGGATGGTCTCGATCTCCTGACCTCGTGATCCGCCCGTCTCGGCCTCCCAAAGTGCTGGGATTACAGGCTTGAGCCACCGCGCCCGGCCCATATATATATAATCTTATAGGAGATTTATTATGAGAATTAGCTCACACGTTTATGGAGGACAAGAAGTCCTACTATCTGCTGTCTGCAAGCTGAAGAACCAGAAAAGCCAGTGTTATAATTCAGCTTGTGGTCAAAGGCCTGAGAAACAGTAGCTTTGATGTCTGAGAGCAGAAGCAGCTGGATGTTCCAGCTCAAAGATAGAGAGTGAGAATTTGGCCTTCCTTTGCCTTTTGTTCTATTCAGATCCTCAATGGATGGGATAATGTCTGCCCCCCACATTGGTAAGGGTGGGTCTTCTTTACTCAGTCCACTGATTCAAATGCTAGTCTCTTCCACCAGCACCCTGCAGACACACCCAGAAATAATGTTTTACCAGCTATCTGGGCATCCCTTAACCCAATCAAGTTAACACATAAAATTAACAATCACACTACACAAATATTTATTGAGCACATACTATGTGTGAGACCTATTCTATGTTTGAAATAGATTAGGGAAAACTACAACTAACAATAAAATTATTGAATTGCTATTGGCATCAACAACACAATGAATATTTGGTGTGAGGAGAACAGGGGGAGGATTTTTTGGAAAAAAAATAATCTAGAGACCTAATTTTAAATTTCATCTCTCTACTTGTCATCTGCCAATCCTTTAGTCACTCCCAACTATACCACAAAGATTTTTCATCTGTTTTGTTCTTACTCTTAACTAGGATCATTTCATGATCTATATAGGCGTAGGAACAACCTTGACCTCTCCGTATCCTGACCCCTACCTCCAGTGCTTGTAAAGCTCATGTTTACTCCACCTTTGCTATCCCTTATTCCTGCTCACAGATGTTGCCTAAAGAGACTTTCAAGTTTTTAAGCTACGTGCATATTTATAATCATTTATTAATTCACCAAATCTCTAACAAGGGTCTGCAACGTCCCAGGCACTTTTCTGACCCCTAAGGATAAAGTGGTCAAAAGAGACCAACTTTACCCATAGAGTAAAGAGACAGCCAATAAGCAAGTTGAAGTCAAAGATCACTTCAGATGGTAAAAAGTCCTTAAAGAAAAATGTTGGTGTAGGGAGAGTAATAGATTTGCAAGTCCTGGAAGACAGGATGTTATGTCAGTCAGGGTGATGGAGGAGGGTCTCTTTGAGGAAGAGGCATTTCGGACAGGTCTGATTGTTGAGAAGGAGCCACCATGTAAAAATGTGGGTGAGAATGTGCAAGACAGAACAGCAAGTGCAAAGGCCATGAGCCCACAAAGGATGACCTTGTGGGACTGGGGAGCAAGCAGAAGGCCAGAGTGGTTGAAAGTGAGTGAGGGGACCATAATGGGAAATGACATTGGAGGCCCAGGCCAGGTAGGTATTTTAAGCCTCAGTTAAAAGTTTGAAGTTTACTCTAATTGTTAAGACATCATAAAAAGATTTTAAGTAGGGGAGTAACTTGATATAATGAAATTAAGAGATCATTTGCCTGGTATGGAATAAAGGAAGGCACAGAATGGAGTTGATAATGATGCTTACTTGTCATAGTTGGTGTTTTTTCAAAAGTAGATGTTGAATAATGGAGTTGGATGCTGGTAATTTATTTGGAAGAGGCCCCAGAAAGCACAAGTCAGGGAGTGGGGAAACTGAGACAAGGGCAAGAGAAATGCTAATAGAGAGTGCATCAGTGCATTAAAGGCAGGCTACCACCATGCACAACAGGGCTCAATCCCACTTCAGAAGTATCATGTGAAACACATACTCCTGTGGCTTGAGAAAGCCCTCAGGGAAAGCAACAGAGGTGCTTTGACACTTGATGTGAGAAACTCTCACTGTGTATGGGAAATGTCTACCACGGCTTTGGGGGAACTCAGAGGTAGACTCTATTTGTCAGCTTTATGTGTAAAAGGCTAGGCTGTTGTTTCCAGTTATTCAGTCAAACATTCATCTGAGTGTCACTGTGAAGATCTTTTGTAGAAGATATTAAAGTTCATAATCAGTTGTCTTTCAGTAAGGGAAATTATCCTAGATACTCTGAGTGGGCCTAATGGAATCAATTGAAAGACTTGAAGAGCAGAACTGAGGCTGCCCTGAAGAATAGAAATTCTGCCTTCAGACAGAAGCTTCAGCTCATGCCAGAGAGCTCCTAATGCCTGTTGTTCTGATGGCTTGCCCAGCACATTTCAGACTTGCTTTGCCAGGCCCCATAATCACATAAGCCAATTCCTTGCAATAAATCCTCCTACTCATTCCATTTCTCTGGTTGAATCCTAACAGGAAGAAAGGAAAGATGGAAACCACCATACTGGTTATTTTCACAGAACATTGCCTAAACAGTCATTGGAGAACTGGAAAGGCAGAATGGGAACACTGATGTAACAGAGATAATATCTGCAAGAAGTAGGAAGCAGCTATTGCCCCTGGGGCTGGACAAAGAAAGGGAAGATGAGGTTTTTAAAATGTAGAAGCTTGAAGGAGGGGACCTACAAAGTTAGGACCCAGACCTCTGAAGGGGTGGCATGGTACTGCTGGTGACAGGTTCTCTGAGGGGGATTGATAAGGCTGCTCTTTTTTCTTTCTGTAGGTGCAGTATTTTGTCCATTTTCTTAGAGACAATTCTGTCATGCCCCAGAATATTGGATCCCTACAAACTGTACATATGGGGGAAACCCCTGGATCTTGGAAGGGGTTTTCTCACACCTTCTGACACATGTGTGTCTTACCAGGGCATCCAGAGAACTTGTCATTTTCTGCTCACCAAGTCTAGTTAATTTAATGTGATCAGTATCATGGAGTACTAAACAATGTTCTGTGAATGTAAAAGAATTAGTATCCCTTTGGAATATGTTTTATCAAAGAAGGCAGGAAAGTTAACTTAGTCCTGGGACAAGAAATCAAATGTGTTCTGCTATTCTTCCTATGTAAATAAAAACAGTTTTCATCTTCTTACCTGTTGGGAATTGAAAAGAATGTATTCACTAAATCAACAGCTGCATACCAAGTGCCAGGGGATGTGCTGAACTGATCAGTAAAGATGCCATATCCTCCATAGCAGCTGTGACGAGGAGTGACAAGCATACAGTGAGGGTGCATCAAGTACACAATTTTTAAAAAGTGCTGCTTGATGAGTATTTACATCCACAAAACCATTACCAGGTCAAGATATGGAACATTTCCACTACCCTAATTGATGCGCTTTTCCCCTTAATGCTGCTCTCCTCAAATAACTACTATTCTGACTTCTATCATCATTGATTAGTTTTGTCTGCTCTTGACTTTCATACATTGTTGGCGTTTTTTGCTTGACATATGTCTGTGAGAATCATCCATGTTGTGCATGCAGCAGTAATTCATTTTTTTATTGCTATGTGGGATTTCATGGTATGAATAAACTATAATTGAATTATCCACTCTCCTGCTGATGGACATTTGGATTGTTTCCAGCTTGGGACTATTATTGATAAAACTGCTATAACATTCTTTCGTTCAAACTGTACATTAGAAACAAATCATGACAGTCCAGTGCTTGGCATTCCATTCTTCCCTGCACGGGGCTGAGCCCAATCCTGTGGCTTTGGAGAAAGTCCTCAGGCAAAGGAGCTGAGGAACTCGGGTGCTGAAGGTAGGCAACTTGTATGGAAGTTATTCACTGTGGTCTGAGGTGAACTCAGAAGTCGACCAAGAAAATACAGGGTGGAACATCAACAGGACTACTCCGTAGGGATGTTTTGAGCCTTAAATGAAGTAATGTATGTAGAGCACAAAGCATGTACTAATCACTCAATAAAATGGGGTTGTTGCTGTTGTTAAATTTATAACCTTAGACTTTTAAAGCAGCAGGTCTCAAGTGGGTACAGTAAAGTTACTAAGAGTGAGCCTCTATAACTTATGCCATATCTGCAATCCTATTCATTCATCCTTCTCTAATGCTATAAAGCTTTGATACTCAAAGAATAGTATATGGACCAACAGCTTTGCTTTCTATTTGCAACGTACTAGAAATGCAGGGTCTTTGGCTTCACTGAATCAGAATCTGCAGTTTTACAAGTTTCTGGGTGACTTGTATGAATATTGCATCTGGATAAATACAATAAAGATCACACAGAAAGCTTTAAAACTTACTGATACCAGGGCTCCACCTTCAGAGCTTATAAGTTAATTGGCTTAGGATGTGGCTTGGGCATCTGGATTTTTTAAATCTCTTCATGTGATGTTAACATGCAACTATGTTTGAGAGCCATGGGCTGAAAAGGAAAAGGGGAAAAAGTCAAAATCCTCAAAATGCCTCTAATTTCATAGCTAACCTCAATTAAAGGAATAAGATTACTCAAGCTGGGGAGAAACCACTATATGGGGTTGCTCAAAACCTTTTCTATTCATTTTGAAAATTTTAAAATGTCAGGGCATTAAAGGGAATTTAATTCTCGCAATAGCAGAATACAAGTTAGATTTCCATCCTGCAGCAGGGCTGATGTAGCCACCAAGGATAGGAAGAGCAGGTTGTTCTGACAGCAAGACAAACATGATTGGAGGGGTGCAGAGTAGTTCCTCTGGGCTAAAGAAGACAGAAGAGTGGCAGTACTGAGAAACAGGGAATTGCACTTGCTAAAGGTGATCAGCACTTTTCTCTTAAAATAAAGTTGCCAGATTTAACACATAAAATACAGGACCCCAGTTAAATTTGAATTTCAAATAACAATGAGTACATTATTTTGTAACAGCTTTATTTATATATAATTCATATACCATACCATAAAATATCTGTTTATACTGTACAATTGAATGATATTTAGTATACTCATAGATATGTGCAGCCATCATCATGGTAAATTTTAGAACACTTTCATCTCCTCAAACAGAAAACTCATATTCATTAGCTATCAACCCCCAAACATCCATCTCCACTCCCTACCCAATCCTAGACAACCACTAATCTTTTTTCTATCGTTTATAGATTTGTCTTTTCTGGACATTTCATATAAATGGAATCATATAATATGTGATATTTTATGACTAGCATAATGTTTCAAGATTCATCAATGTTGTGGCATGTATCAGTACTTCATTCAATTTTATAGCTGAGTAATGTTGCATTGCATGGGAATACAAATGTTGTTCACCCATTCATCAGTTGATGGACATTTGAGCTGTTTACACACATTAGCTATTACAAATAATGCCACTATGATCATTTCTGTACAAGTCTTTGCATAGACATGTTTTCATCTCTCTTGGGTATACACTGATGTGGAATTGCTAGATCACTTGTAAACTCTATCTTTAATTTTTTGAGGACCTTTCTACATTCCCATAAGCATGTATGAGGCTTCTCTATCCTCACCAACATTTACTATCTGACTTTTTTATTATAGACTTTCCAGTGTGTGTGAGGTAGTAGTTTATTGGGGTTTTCATTTGCATTTTCCTGATGACTAATGATGTTGAGCATCTTTTAATATGTTTATCGGTCATTTGTTTATCTTCTTTGGAGAAATGTCTTTTCAGATATTTGGTAATTTTTTGATTGGTTTGTCTTTTTATTTTTGAGTTTCAAGAGTCCTTTATATATTCTAGGTACATGTCCCTTGTCAGACACATAATTTGCAAATATTTTCCCTTATTCTGTGGGTTACCTTTTCACTTTCTTCATAGTGTCCTTTGTAGGACAAACTTAGTTTTAATGAAGTTCAATTTATCTTTTTGTTGTTGTTCACTGTGCTTTTGGTGTCATGTCTGAGAATCAATTGCCAAATCAAAGGTCACAAAAGTTTCTCTCAATATTCTTTCTAAGAGTTTTATAATTTTGGCTCCTACACTTAAGTTTTTGATCCATTTTGAGTTAATTTTTATATATCGTGTGAGTTAAGAGTCCAACTTTATTCTTCAGCATATGGCGATCCTATTGTCTCCGCACCATTTGTTGAAAATACTAGACTTTCTCCCACTGAATTGTTTTTGCACTCTTGTTGGAAATCAACTGCCATAGATACATGAGTTTACTTCTGAACTTTTAATTATTTTCCATTAATCTATGTCTATCCTCATGCCAATACCACATTGCCTTGATTACTGTTGCTTTGTATTAAGTTTAGAAAGTGGGAAGTGAGTCCTCCAATTTGTTCTTTTTTTCCAAGAACAAAAAAGTTTGGGCTATTCTGAGTTCTTTGAGTTTCCACATGAAGTTTTGGATCAGCTTGTCAATTTCTGCAAAGAACCATCTGGTGTTCTAACATAGATTGCACTGAATCTATAGATCAGTTTGGAGAGTATAGCTGTCTTAACAATATTTAATATTCTCATCTATGAACAAGGGATGCCTTTCTATTTGTTTAGATCTTAAGTTTCTTTCAGCAATGTTGTGTGGTTTTCATTGTGCTTCTTTTGCCAAATTTAATAATGGATTTTTTTTAGTAAAAAGTATTCCTCATGCATGCTTATTCTAACGTGTAAGATGTACTTTCACTAAAAAAATTATTCATTGTCTCTGTAAAATTCAAATTGAATTGGGCATTCTGTATTTTATCTAGTAACCCTATCTTAAAACTGCTCAAAGAGTAGAATGAAGCACCTGAGCCCAAAGCTATGAAGGGCATCTGGGTAACTAGGGACTGGAAGAGAAACAAAGATAATTAGAACTATACAAAGGCAAATATTTAGCTTATAGGAGGTTATAACAGTTAAGCACCAGCGAGCTATTCCGTTCCTAAAAAGTGTTCCACTTTAAACTTTACTCTGAAATATCGTGTTTCTTTGAAGAAGAAAGCAAACATTTTGAAAATAAATGCCATTAATCTAAATTCTCAGAAAAGAATATTTTGGTGTTGAGGTTCAAGACAGTAGTAAACCCTGAGCTATGTCTGCTACTTTCATCAAAATTGCCTTCATTCTCGTATGGCCAGAAACTTTGAATGCCCATGAAGCCTAAGTGACACTGGTATGAAGTGATGACATAGTTATGCCCTTGAGTTCTGGCCGGGATTGTTTCGTTTTTGAGAAATCATTTTTTTCAGCCTAGTGTATATTAAGAAATAACCCCTTATGTAAAAATCCTGATTGGAGCCTTGTGATAATTAGACCAACCGTGGAAAACAACAGAGCCAGATAAAATGGAGTCATGATAGGGCAAAGAAAAAAGATATTCAAAGAGCACTCATAGGAGAGAAAATGCACTTTTGGAGTAACAAGTGGCATAACAGCAGGAACTTTTGCAGGGTAGATTGGAGAAAACAAAGCTACTTTAGAAATCAAATTTTAAAAACAGCACTTCAAGTAAACTTGAAGTGTCCAGGGATATAAAATCTATGAATAATAAAGGCCTTGATAAAAAGAAGCCACATCCCAGGCAGATCAGCCTGGGTCAAGGACACCACAAGACTCTCAGAAATGAATCAGTAGAGTGAAGCAATGTTCTCTAGCAGGGAATAAAATGAACCCTCTGCAGGAATGCTTCTGTAAGTCACACTGACTAAAGATTCTTACTATACCTTTAGAGA
Organism: Rhinopithecus bieti; assembly: GCF_001698545.2. Classification (NCBI taxonomy): domain Eukaryota; kingdom Metazoa; phylum Chordata; class Mammalia; order Primates; family Cercopithecidae; genus Rhinopithecus; species Rhinopithecus bieti. The sequence continues at coordinate 65,246 of NW_016808923.1, read as the reverse complement.
AGGAACATTGTGTGTGGTATAAGATCTCTGTGTATTGTATACATGCTTATACATAATTATGCCTATGTCGACTTGACACTGCAATTTTCTTATACATGTATTTAACTTACATGTATGGAAAGGCATGTCTAAGGGCATGAGAGGGATAGCTATTTAGGGCCACATCAGGAAATTCCAGGCAAAGGCAGTTTCTTCTTTTCCATTAGAATCCAGAAATTTTGCAGGCTCCTGTTGTAGCCACATTTTTTCCCATTCTGGTGTGGCATCTTCACACAGACCCCAATGTCTAGGAGAGTTCATTTCCTTCCCTGCTACTAGGTTTTTACTTCTTACTCTAATTCAGTGAGGGGGAGTTCCAAAGAAAATATCAAACTTTAAATGCAAGTTTTAAACTATTAAAAAAGTAAACAACATTTAGACCTTAATTTCTAAATAAAAACTCTGACAGAAAGTAAGTGAAAATGGATTTGCATCTTAAATAAGCCACTCAAATTGTATCTGCCTTTTTGAAAATAGACATTTCTTGAAAATATGTGTAACTGTATTTCCACATATTAAAGATTGCAGGTAACTAAATTAATCAAGTAGAAAATAATCTTGAAAATTTTGAAAGAGAAAAATTACAGATGACAATGAAAATGAAGCTGAGATATGCAAAAATTTCAGGAGATCCAATATAATTATATTAATTCTACAAAAAAGAGCAGAAGCCACAGCCAAAGAAATAACAGAAGAAAACTTTCCCAATCCAAAGAAAGATCTGAGTCTATCAATGAAAAGGATTCACCAACCACCAGGCAAAATAAATTAAAAGAGATAAGCATCTTAAACCAGTGTTTCCAAGTTGGTAGTCTATGGAGGCCCATAAGATTTTAGTAGGTTTCTGTAAAAAAAAAAATTAGTATTTTGTAGGTAATAAAATTTGGGATTTAAAATTTCTTTGCTGTAAATATATCCAGAATCTTAATATAATTATGAGATTGTTAATCCATGAAAGGGGACATAAAATACAGTGTTTTCAAATTAGTGGGCCACTGAATTCTTTTGTCACAGAATGGCTTTTAACATCTTTTAAGATACACCTTAGGGAATCATAACTTTTATTTAAAATCAACTTTGTTTAAGAAATATATACTTCCCAAGGAGAAAAAAAAAGATTAGAATTAAAGATAGATAGTATATTAGTCCATTCTCATACTGTTATAAAGAACTACCTGAGGCTGGGTAATTTATGAAGAAAGGGGGTTTAACCAACTCACAGTTCCATAGGCTGTACAGCAAGCATAGTTGGGGAGGCCTCAGGAAACTTTCAATCATCGTGGAAGGGCAAAGGAGAAGCAAGCACCTTTTTTGCATGGCATAGCAGGAGACAGAGTGTGAAGGAGGAAGTGCCACACACTTCCAAACCATCAGATCTCATGAGCACTCACTCACTAGCATGAGAACAGCAAGGGAGAAATCTGCTGCCATAATCTAATCACCTCCAAGCAGGTCCCTACCCCAACATTGGGAATTATAATTCAACATGAGATTTGGGTAGGGACACACAGCCAAACCATATTACAGCCAAACCACATCAGATAGCAAAATGTTAGCAGAGCTTATCTCTAGGTGGTGGTCTTATTTCTGCTTTTATTTTTCTTCTTTATGTTTTACTATCTTTCCAACGTTCTTATAATACTTTCAGAATCAAAATTATAGGGTTTGTTAGTTACATTACAAGATGGAATTAGATATATGAGATAGCAATGGAAGTGTTGGCCTTACAAAGCAACTAGGAATGACAGAGTTCCAACTCAGACCTGGCTTTAGTCTTTGTCCCAATTCCTGTGTCCAATCAACTCTACCAGGGATTGTTGGGCTGCCTATTTACCTCTCACACCATCTTTCCTCTTGCTGTAAGCCAGAAGGCCTTGCCAATTCTTAGGGGGTACTCTAGACTTGTTCCACAAGGCTAATAAATGAAAATTAATGCAGCAAAAAACAAAACAAAACAAAACAAAAAACAGTTAACCGTTGATATTTTATTTTTTTCATTTCAATAGGTTTTTGGTGAACAAGTGGTGGTTGGTTACATGGATAAGTTATTTACCAGTGATTTGTGAGATTTTTGGTGCACCCATCATCTGAGCAGTGTATGCTATACCCAATGTATAGTATTTTCACCTCACCTCCCAACCCTTTCCAGTCTCCAAAGCACATTGTATCATTCTTATGCCTTTGTATCCTCATAGCTTAGCTTCCAGATGTTGGGTTTTCCAGTCCTGAGTTACTTCACTTAGAATAACGGTCTCCAATTCCATCCAGGTTGCTGTGGATGCCATTTTTTCATTCCTTTTTATGGCCGAGTAGTGGAATACTAGGCCATAAAAAGGAATGAAATACTTCATGTGTGGAATACTACTCATACACACACACATATCACATTTTCTTTATCCACTTGTTGATTGATGGCCATTTGGGCTGGTTCCATATTTTTGCATGGGCTGAGTCCATATTTTTGCAATTGTGAATTGTGCTGCTATAAACATGTATGTGCAAGTATCTTTTTTACATAATGACTTTTTTTCCTCTGGGTAGATACCCAGTAGCGAGATTGCTGGATGGGACGGTAAATCTACTTTTAGTTCTTTAAGGAATACTTAGGAATATACCTACCAAGAAGGTGAACGATCTCTACAAGGAAAAGTACAAAACACTGCTGAAAGAAATCATAGATGACACAAACAAATGGAAATACATCTCATGCTCATGGTTGGGTAGAATCAATATTTTGAAAATGACCTTACTGCCAAAAGCAATTTACAAATTCAATGCAATTCCCATCAAAATACCACCATCATTCTTCAAAGATCTAGAAAAAAGAATCCTAAAATTCATATGGAGCCAAAAAAGAGCCCTCATAGCTAAAGGTAGACTAAACAAAAAGAACAAATCTGGAAGTATCACATTACCCAACTTCAAGCTATACTATAAGGCTATAGTCAGCCAGGCACAGTGGCACATGCCTGTAATCCCAGCACTTCGGGAGGCTGAGGTGGGTGGATCACTTGAGACCAGGAGTTCAAGACCAGCCTCGCCAACATGGTGAAACCCTGTCTCTACTAAAAAACTACAAAAATTGGCCAGGCATCGTGGCATATGCCTTTAATCCCAGCTACTCGGGTGGCTGAGGCATGAGAATCACTTGAACCTGGGCGGTGGAGGTTGTAGTGAGCTAACATTGCACCATTTCACTCCATCCTAGGTGACAGAGTGAGACCCAGTCTCAAGAACAAAAACGAAAACAAAAAGGCTACAGTCACCAAAACAGCATGGTACTGATATAAAAATAGGCATATAGAACAACGGAAAAGAATAGAGAACCCAGAAATAAAGCCAAATACTTACAGCCAACTGATATTCGACAAAGCAAGCAAAGACATAAAGTGGGGAAAGGACACACAACAAATGGTGCTGGGATAATTGGCAAGCCACATGTAGGAGAATGAAACTGGATCCTCATCTCTCACCTTATACGAAAGTCAACTCAAGATGGATCAAAGACTTAAGTCTAAGACCTGAAACCATAAAAATTCTAGAAGGTAACATCAGAAAAACCCTCCTAGACATTGGCTTAGGCAAAGACTTCATGACAAAGAACCTAAAAGCAAATACAACAAAAGCAATGATGAATAGATGGGATTTGATTAAACTAAAAAGCTTCTGCACAGCAAAAGAAATAATCATCAGAGTAAATAGACAACCCATAGAGTTGGAGAAAATCTTCACAGACTATGCGTCTGACATAGGACTAATATCCAGAATCTACAAGGAACTCCAACAAATCAGCAAGAAAAAACCAAACGATCCTATCAAAAAGTGGACTAACAACATGAATAGACAATTCTCAAAGAAGATATACAAATAGTGAACAAACATGAAAAAATGCTCAGAATCACTAATGATCAGGAAGATGCAAATCAAAACCACAATGCAAGACCACCTTATTCCTGCAAGAATGGCTATAATCAAAAATTTTTAAAAAAAATAGATGTTGGCATGGATGTGGTGAAAAGGGAATACTTTTACACTGTTGGTGGGAATGTAAACTAGTACAACCACTGTGGAAAACAGTGTGGAGATTCCCAGCTAGATTTATAAAGAGAGGACTTCAAATAAGAAAACAAAAACCTGACAAGTAGTCTCACGCCCAGTCTTCTGACATTTGAGGAGGACGGATATAAAAAGAGGAAGAGCTTTTCAGAGTGGGTGGCATGAGGTGGAATTAATTAGCTAAACCAAAAATCTGAGCACGTTTCTTTCCCAACCCTATATACATCAGTGGAAAACCTGTTGTATTAGTGCTCCCAAATAATCCAGCTATCAATTTTAGATATAGTAGATGCTCCAGTTTCTGTAGAAAATTTAACTTTCTATTAATGGTTCAGAACAAATGAGACCGTGAAGATCTAACAGTCCTTAGACTAAGGTTTTCCCAGCCTTTTTTTCAAGTAACCCTATAAAACAGCCATCTATGTCAGCCACCTATTGTCAGAGTAATGCCGCTTGACAATTTCAAAATCTGCTTTCAACAGCAATCCCTTATTCTTGCTTGTGCATTTATGGGTTGGCTAGAGGTCAGCTGATCTAGGCTGAATGTGATTCCAGAACTGTTTCATGTGGCGTCTCTCTTCCTCCTCCTCGGACCACCAGGCTGACCAGAGTATTTTCTTCTCATAACAACAGCAGAAACAAAGACAGCAACTGAAAACACAAATGCCTCTTAAGGACTAAGCCTGGAACTGGTACATGGTCACTCTGCTCACATCCTATTGGCCACAGGAAGCAAAATATTCAAACCCAACATCAATGCCTCTAGTGTAGGAATTCCAAAGCTGCATGGTAATGGCTGTGCCTACAAGGCTATAAAATTGGAGCCAATAAGTCAGTATACCAAAACGTCTAACATGCTTGCTATTCCCTTACAGTATATAGCACCAAGTCAATAGTATCTGGTTTGCTCTAAGATACCTGTAGCACTCTGAACCCATCTGTATTTCTTTGTTTGTATTCTTCCGGTGACAAACAAGCACATCTAATAGCTGCTCCTTCCTCAAACTCTGGTTTTCCTCAACAGAAAGATTTCTGGAACTCATTCTGACTTCAGCCTTCTTAATTTACTGCTTGGGTGAATATAAAGGCAGTTCATGGAAGATTCATCTGCCCTGCACCAGATTAAGTATGAGCCTTCAATTTTTTGGGGGGGAGAAATTCCCTGATTTAAATATTTTTAAACATGCTGTTTTATTATTTTAGATATTATGGCTTTGTTCAATCTCTGATATATTTTCTAGTAACAGAATATGTATCTCATTCCTTTGTTTTCTCACAGGCTTAATACAGCTCTGGCCATGTGTTCCTAACTACAAATCAAGGTAGATAAGCTGACAAGGAGACTTTTTAAAATTGGCAATTACTGCATTTGACATATTGTCTATTACTGATAATTTGTATTCTTCATATTTCCTCTCACAAGGTATTAAAATTTGATTAAACCCAAGGACCTCTGACTGTCAACCATTAATAGGGAGAATTTTGTAGAGTCCTAGACAACATATTTATATGCAAAACGAGTTAGTAACCTATCATACTGATTGGTCCAGTGTGGATCCCCCTAAGTCCTAACCACTCCCTTGAGATTTGCACTAAATCTTCCTACCAGCCTACAACATTCTGGGTGATAAGCAGTATTTTTTAATGAGGTTCCAGTTACACAAACATTTTTATCCTCTCTAAAGAAAATTTATACCTTTGTTTGCCAGAATCTCAGGCCAGAAACATCCAATGAAATGATCTAAAAAGTTCTCAGGAATAGCAGAAGTCAATGTCACTGTTTCTGGGCTTCTCAAGCACAGTCCAGTCTTACAGAAATACCATCAGAACTCACTGTGTGCCAGGCCGGATGCTAAGTGCTTTCCATAAGGCATCTTAGCGAATCCTCACAACAGCCTTGTTAGATAGGTACCATGGCCTCCAGGGACACTGATGAGAAATTTGACCTTACAGTCCTTATAGATATTAGCAGAGCCTGGATTTGGACTCAAATGCATCTGAGCACATAGTTTATTTTTCACTTTGAAATGTGCCCTTCACCTCTATCTTCATGATAAGGAGAGATCATAATGGTACTCCAATCTCCAACCTCGGATGGGTCATTAAAGTCTGCATCGGCTACATATTGTATTGATCCAACGTTAAGAAACTCCTTAAAAACTGTCATCAAATGCTACTAAACCATCAGAGCAAATCCTGAATAATTTTCCCCATGCTTCTTCTGTGTTTCTGTAAGAGTATGATTCCAAGAACTCCTTAATTCCTGGGTATACATTGAATCCAGGGCCCAGGACCCAGGACCCAGATGCCTTTCCCTTAGGCATCTCCCGATTGTTTATTCTACTTTCTTCTCCTCAATACACATAATTCATATAATCTCTCTTCTTCCACATGTTTTATTCACTGCCCTGTTTACTAATTAAAGTTTCTTGCTTAGAAAAACAACTTCCGGCCGGGCACGGTGGCTCAAGCCTGTAATCCCAGCACTTTGGGAGGCCGAGACGGGCTGATCACAAGGTCAGGAGATCGAGACCATCCTGGCTAACACTGTGAAACCCCATCTCTACTAAAAAATACAAAAAACTAGCCGGGCGAGGTGGCGGGCACCTGTAGTCCCAGCTACTCCGGAGGCTGAGGCAGGAGAATGGCGTAAACCGGGAGGCGGAGCTTGCAGTGAGCTGAGATGAGGCCACTGCACTCCAGCCCAAGCGACAGAGCGAGACTCCATCTCAAAAAAAGAAGAAAAAAAAAAAAAAAAAGAGAAAAAAAAACAACTTCCATGCAAATATTCATAGCAACATTTTTCAAAATAGCAAAAAACTGGAAACAACCTAACTGTCCATCAACTAGTGAATGGACAAATATAATTGGTATATCAATACAAGGGAACACTACTCAGCAATCAAAAGGAATGAAATACTGATAAATGCCACAACACGGATAAACCTCAAAAATATGCTAAGTGAAGAAGCCAGATGCAAAAAAAAAAAAAAAAAAAAAAAAAAAAAAAAAAAAAAAAAAAAACCACACATTTTATTATTCCATTTATGTGAAATTCCAAGAAAAAGCAAATCTATGGAGACAGAAAAAAGTCTGGTGACTTCATGGGACTGGGTGAGAATGGGAATTAACTGTAAAAAAGACAGAATCTTGGCCGGCGCAGTGGCTGGCGAGTGTAATCCCAGCACTTTGGAAAGCCAAGACAGGCAGATCACCTGAAGTCAGCATTACAAAACCAGCCTGGCCAACATGGCAAAACCCTGTCTCTACTAACAAATACAAAAACTAGCCAGGCGTGCTGGCAGGTGCCTGTAATCCCAGCTACTCAGGAGGCTGAGGCAGGAGAATTGCTTGAACTTGGGAGGTGGAGGTTGCAGTGAGCCGAGATCATGCCATTTCACTCCATCCTGGGTGATAGAACAAGACTCTGTCTCAAAAAAAAAAAAAAAAAAAAAAAAAATTTTTTGGGGGGGG
>NW_016808923.1:20460-57535 GCF_001698545.2 Rhinopithecus bieti | reverse complement strand
AAAAAAAAAAAAAAAAAAAAAGAATCTTGTTGGGGGGAGATAAAAATGTTCTAAAACTGGACTATGGGGATGGTTGCACAACTCAGTAAATTCACCAAAATTTATTGAACTGTACATTTTAAAATAGTTAATTTTAGAGTATATAAACTGTACCTAAATAAAGTTGTTTAAAAAATAATCAATCCATGGATAACAATTTTTGATCACATTAAAAACTGATCAATTTTTTTGGACAGTAAGCCAACTGAGACATTGATTCTTTTTTTATCAGTACACTAAAGATAGAAATTCCTACCTCAAAGACAATTACTTGAATATCAAATCGGATATTAAAATTTAAGTGTTTTGAAAACTGAAAAATGGTTCATTGATTCCTTAGGTTCAGTGGTGAATGGAAATTATCTCATTCTGTCCTCTAGGTGGTGATAGAATCTAAAAATGAGCAGCCCCAGGGTAATGCAGCAGCTTTGTACAAAATTACTTTTCTTTAATAGGTGACATCCCTAAAGGGAGTTTTCAGTCCAATTGTCTTCTAGTCCAGAGCTTTCTCCTAAATTAACCTCAGGATAACAGACATTCAACTTCAGTTCCAGTCTTCTAGCTATACCAATAATTTTTTAATTTTTAATTTTGGATTGTTTCCTCTTCGTCCTGTTGAGCCATTCATCATCCATTTCTTTCCACTTTTATGAAAACTGTAGTTTCCATCAAAATTTACCCATCTTTTTAATTGCATTTTCAATATTCTTAGTACTTAAGTGGGAATGAGGGAGTTGATTTGTCAAGCCATTTCTAAAATCAAAAGAAACCCAAATATTGGGAGGCCAAGGCAGGTGGATCACTTGAGGCCAGAAGTTCGAGACCAGCCTGGGCAACATGGCAAAACCCTGTCTCTACTAAAAATACAAAAAATTAGCCAGGTGTGGTGGCACACACCTGTAGTCCCAGCTACTCAAGAGGCTAAGGTAGAAAAATTTCTTGAATCCGGGAGGTGAAGGTTGGAGTGAGCTGAGATCGTGCCACTGCACTCCAGCTTGGGTGACAGAGTGAGACTCTGTCTCAAAAAACAAACAAACACCCAAACATAGCAAGCAATGGCCACATCAGTAAAGAAATTCAGCAGAAGTTCCCCTGCCTGCCTCTGCCATCTGTTGGTGGTAGGAACAGCTGATGTGCTATTACTTTGCAGTGTGATGTGCAGTTTTATATATATGAAAGTTCATGCATAAAATGTTGTAATAAGAGCTTTGGTATCACGTTCAGGAATTCAATGTGAGGTTAGCCCTATTCCTCTACCAAAAACCCCATAGATTTATAGACTGTCTTTTTGCCCTTTATCTGATGGTTTCTAAAAGCATTTGGATCAAGTAGGAGAGCCAGGAGTCCACAGCACAAAGCATACTGGCCCTGCTGTACAGCAAGAACATAAAGTGTTATTATCTGAGCCCCTGAGCTTCCATATTAAGCTAATGAGTGGCAGGGCTGGTCCTTCAAGGGAGTAGGAAATTTGAAGGTTGTGTCTCATGATGTATCTTGCAAAAGGAAGCATACATACAGAAGCAGCATGCAAACAGGCATTGAAGAGTTGTGCAAACAGACAGCTCGTTACTGAAAATTCCTCACTGGCGAAAGTAATTTTGCACAAGGGGAAGGGTTTGAAAAACAGCTCTTGCCTCCTGAAGCCCTTTCTGTGGTGGAAACAAATCAGCTTTTAAAATACAATACCATAGTGGCTTTAAAAAGTGGTATTTAAGCAGCATGAAAATAGCCTACGAGAAATTAATGCAAAATCAATTCAGGCACATAATTTACATCTGCTGTGTTACCCAGAATGGCTCTCTTCTATAACTGGAAATCTATGGACCTAATTATGGGATGACTGGAAGGAGTTTTATATCTTCTGGGATGTAGCCGAACAATCTGTCACCAGGAGGAAAAACTTGTAACCCTTAAGGGCCAACAGAAGCTGGGGTCCTGTTTTTAGAACAAACATACACTTAAAATTAACAGCCAACAAAATAGGTGGTGTTCCACAGGTCTAGACCTTTAAATCCAGCCCTGTGCCCAAACCGACAGTCTTTCCACGCTCATCAGTGTCTGTCCTTCCTAAATATAGTTCATGAGCTGCTTCTGCATTGAGAGTTGACAGTGAATGTCTGGAGGAGACACAACCAAACTCATTGCTGCACTGGACCTGGCATCCTGGCTTCTCACTGAATCAGTGGGCAAACAGAAGGCCCGCAGTGGGTCTTCCTCTCTATTTCCCATCCCCGCCCTGGGTTTGATGCTGATTCAGTTCATCACAACCATGTGAGTTAATTTTCATAAAGTACACTTCAAATTCCCAGTTTTGAAAGTAGTTATAATAAAAGAGAACAAGAAGGAGCATCCCAGGAGTGGAAGGGGACATGAGAAAAAGATGACCACAGGAAGTCTTGGTAAGTTTCGATAAAAGGGAATTTCAAGGAATAGGAAGTTGGTCAAATGCCACAGGGAAGATGAGTGAGATGACTCCATGTGCCCATCAGGCCCAGCCTTGAGGGCAGCACTTTGGGACGTAGTTGTGTGGAGTGAGCGGGGAAGCCGGGGGTTGAGTGATGGGACGAACAGATAGAGGTGTCGGCCTGGTTGCCTTCTCTTGTAAAGAGAGATGGGAGGGACATTGCCATGTGGAGACAATAAATAGGAGAGAAGACTTTTTTATATTGCAAACTTTTTTTTTTATAACACTGCCTGCCTCTATCAAGTGCTGAAATCATAGACTGGGAATTCTAATCTTACCTGAGGCACCATCTTCCCATGAATTGCTCACAGTAGGGTTTCGATACATACTTGTAGGAAGAAGCCAGTCTGCACTCTTGAAACTGCTTATATGCAGCTTATGTTGCATAAGTAATAAAAAAGCAGCAATACTTTTCAATCAGATTGAAAGATTTCCACTCTCTTTTTCTTTAAGGTTTTGCAGGTCTCAGTTGTGTGACCTGGGACTAGTTGCTTCACTTCTCTATGCCTCAACTTCTTCATGTATAAAGGTGTAAAAGTGCATGGTTTATGTACCTATAAGAGTGCATATGGCCGGGCGCGGTGGCTCACGCCTGTAATCCCAAAACTTTGGGAGGCCGAGGTGGGCAGATCATGAGGTCAGGAGTTTGAGACCAGCCTGACCAACACGGTGAAACCCCATCTCTACTAAAAAAACCACAAAAATTAGCCAGGTGTGGTCATGTGGGTGTAATCCCAGCTACTCAGGAGGCTGAGGCAGGAGAATCGCTTGAACCCAGAGGTGGAGGTTGCAGTGAGCTGAAATCGCACCAGTGGACTCCAGCCTGAGTGACAGAGTCAGACCCCATTTCAAAAGAAAAAAATAAAATAAAATAAAGAGTGCATAGTTCAGATTAAGCAGATTACACTATTTGTTATTATTATTATTGTTATTACTTGTTATCCTGGACCAATGGGAGACAAGCATTATCTGTACTATAAATCCAAATAACTCGCAAAATATTTTTGTACAAGGGGAAGAGTTTTAAAAACAGCTCTTGCCTCCTGAGGTCCTTCCTGCGGTGAAAACAAATTGGCTTTTAAAATGTAACACTATAAAACATCTTTTAAAATGCCAAATACTATACTAAAAAAGTTTTTTAAAAATGAAATGAGTCTGACAGCAATGGCTTGCCTAATTGTGCTTGTTTAGGAAAGAAACCACAGCATCCTGTCAGGGTTACAGCCGCCCACCTGTACCAGGGCTGTGTGGCTCCGGAGGACTGAGTGGGGAGAAGCTCACCTCTACCAGGGCCACTATGGCTCTGGATGGCCGGGTGGAGAGACAGCCTCCATGCTGCAGGAGAGGCCCAGAGGGAGGGACTGGGTGTGTGCAAGCCTGGAGTAGGCCTCTGGTAGCACTCCAGGAGATCTTGACCAACCTCACAGAAGGATCTTGTCAGTGCTCTTGCACCATGAGAATCCGGGCAGATGCCCAGGGGGAGCCTCCAGGCTGCCTGACTCTGTCACAGTGAGTAACCAGTCCTCTCACCTGTACCCATGATGAGGTGAACTGAGGGGGTTTCTTGGGATGTGCCCTAAAATGAGATTGAGCAGTAATCTTACAGAAGCAGGCTCCGTCCATGTCATAGAAGCATGTGGGTGCTCAGAGGTTATGCCCTGCCTCGAGAATCAAGTGGGTCTGGTTTGAAATTGTGGCCTCATCACTTAGCTTGGGCGAATCACTCAACTTGTGACCCTCAGCTACTCATCTGCCAAATGTAGTTAATAATAAGGCCTGCCTCCAAGTATACCTATGTATCAAGCCTGCACATTCTGCACAGAACTTAAAGTAAAATTAAAAATCCCAGCACTTTGGGAGGCCGAGGCAGGCAGATCATGAGGTCAGGAGATAGAGACCATCCTGGCCAACGCGGTGAAACCCCATCTCTACCAAAATAAAACAAAATAGCTGGGCGTAGTGGTGCGTGCCTGTAAATCCCAGCTACTCAGAAGGCTGAGGCACAAGAATCACTTAGAACCCAGGCAGGCGGAGGTTGCAGTGAGTCCAAGATCGAGCCACTGGCACTCCAGCCTGGTAACAGAGCAAGACTCCATCCAAAAAAAAAAAAAAAAAAGGAAGAAAGAAAGAAAAAGAAGAGATAATAGGGCTGCCTCAAAGCCGATGGGATGATTTAAGGAGCTAAGGCGGGGTGGCAATGTTGGGCCCACAATGGCTACTTTTTCCTTAAGTCAGCAGCTCTAGCTCCTGCCATCCTTTACTTTTGTCCTTCACTGAAAAGCAACATTTCTAAATGTTACTTCCAATTCCTGATGTTTCATCAGCTTCTAGGGAGAGTAACAATTCCCTTCCTTGTTCTCACAAAGATCCAGGTTTGAAACTGGGGAGGGGTTGGTGATAAAATTGTTTTTCTTCTTTCTAAAGGTCAAATAGTAAGTTTATGTTTCTCTTACTGGTTTCTCTTTGACTCATCTTAGTGCCTGAGGCAAATTGTGTATTTCCTGTCTCATTCTCTTTATCTGAAAAATGGGCTTTATTTAATCATTTTCCCTCCCTGCCTTTCAGCACAACCTCACTGTTTTGAGACCTGCAATCTATAAACTGCATTCAAATGTTCTGCTTCCGATTTTGTCTTTCAGGAGATAGTCTAGATTCCATTCCAGTATTAAGGAATGGGAGAAATCGTTCTCTAGTAGTACCACTGGAGAACAATATCATAGAGCTGTGGTTCTCAGTTTAAGTGACTTCGCCCCTGAGGGGACATTTGGCAAAGTCTGGACACATTTTTGGTGATCACAACGGGCAGTGTGGAAGAAGAGGATGCTACTGGCATTTAGTGGGTAGAAGGTAGGGATGCTGTAAACATTTTGTGTTGCACACAACAGCCCCACAAGGAAGAACTGTCTGGCCTAAAATGCCAATAGTGCCAAGGTTGAGAAACTCTGCCATGAAGGATCTCAATGTGTGAATTTTCCTCAATCACGTTTTATTTTTCCCTTTACATTGTTGTCCTTAGTTTCAGTTCTCATCCTCTCCTCCCTTATCCAGACTCTCCTCTTTCCTATCAATCTTTCTACTCCTTCCCCTTCTTACTAGTAAGTTATTTTTCATTTTCCCTACCTTCCGCTCTATCACTGTTTACTGTTCCCTCCAAATACTATCATTGTTTCCCATCTAGTGACCCTCCTTCAAAATTCCCAGCCTTTGGAAAATATTCTCCAAATTGTCATTCCAGCTTGGTCACTCAGTAGTGGGGTGGCCCCTGGGGCCAGTCGCTTCACCTCTCCAGGCCTTGGCTTTCTCCCTGTAAATGGACATAGCACTGGATGACCTCTATAGCCCGAACCTGTGATTGACAACTGTCTTGGCAATTTGAATGACTAACAATCCTACAAAAGAATATCAGCATGAGAGAGGGACCCTGTTAAAAAAAATTCACTCACGGTTCATTGGTATACAGTTAGAAAAAGACGTTTATGCAGGTGTGTGAATACATGGAAATTCAATCCTGCCAAGGCAGTTGAAGGTAAGGTAAAATAAGTAGGTGGCTAACATTTTCAGAGAAATCTATGGAAAAATTAAATGAGCTAAAACAATACTGATTGCAACATTATTTATGATAATAATGATTGGAGACAATATAAATAGCCAACAATTGGAAATTGAGAAAAAAAAATCATGGTCTATTTATACGATAAAATACCATGCAGCCATTAAAAATAATAATTATGATGTTATTAATAACATGAACAATGCTTACATGCAGATTGCAAAATTATATGTAGTATATACTCACATTTACTCTTACTCATATTTAGTAAAAAAGGGTATAATGGGCTATAGTGAACATATTTATTTAAATTAAATAATTTTGTCTTTTTTTACTTACAGATAATACATGTTTATTTGTAAATAATTTCAAAAACTCAAATAAGAAAAGGAAAATAAAATTATCTGTAATTCCACCACCAGAGCTGACCCCTGAGACATGTTTGCACTTTTCATTCATTAAAATAAAATGGGGCTATACTGCTTTCGTAACCTACATTTTTTTTTCCTCGTCATTAAATAGTCCTCAGCAAGGGCATTTATATTAGTTGCACAGTATTCCTTTGTATCTGTACTGGATTTAACTTGGGAAGATTGGGGTGGTAAATAAACTTTTAAAAAATGACAAATATGGGTTAACAGCCAGCAGCCTGGTGGACCTGAACTATTGATGCTTCTCTTCATTAGTAATCAATGGACTCTACATGAAGCAGATACTTCAGTAATGCTGGCTTCTTAGCACCTATCATAGAACCATACATTGGCCAGTTTGGGTGGGGACCATGGAAGGAAAGACCTTTCCCTCCCACTCCACCTCCCTGTTAAATGGGTGAATAGGCTCTTCACCTTCCCACTAACCTATAACCTGTATATTTGGTTTGATCAACCCAGAGCAGGAGAATCACCTGTGTGTGTCCCCACTCTCCTCCAATCTACCCCCTACTTCCTTGCTCCATCTGGTTGAACTGAAGGGGCTGTCCTTTTCCCAAACCCTTTCTCCAGAATGTTGGGGGGAGGGGCTCCAGGCCCTGTTTGCCATCAGGTTCCCATGGCACAGGCTCAGTCTGAGACGTTCCTCCCTCTGTGATTCAATGCCAAGTCTGCATTCTGCTTTTATGTCTGGGGATGTTATGATACCAGATTTATCTGGTTAAAGAAAAAATGCCTACTGGCTAATACCTTTACTGGGGCACAAGAGCTACTCTGAAAATCCTCTGAGGTTCACCAGACCCTTATCTCCAGGATCAAAGCCTCAAGGCCCGCAAGGATGGCTGCCCTGGTCAGGCCCACGTGGTCACAATAAAATTCCACCGGAGTCAAAACTTTCCTTTGTTGTCATGCCTCCGCCCTCTGAGTCCCTATCCCATCCCTTCCCAGCAGGCAGAAAATACCGGACAAACTAATTTTGCCATGTTCTTTGGAGGTTCAACATGATGGCATTTGTAAAGAGAGGTAGAAAAGGGTGATGCTTGATCCAAAGACGTGACAGGGTGACTGTGGGGCCTCGGGTGTCCCTGAGGGGCTGTTTGACCAACTCCTGTTTCCACAGCTTTCCGCTGGGGATGCATCCTCTTCATTCCCACTGAAAGGGTTGGAGTAGGGAGAATCCACTGAACCCCACAATGCGGCAGGATTGTCCCAAGTGCTTTCCACATTTATTCCTCACAACACTGTTCACTAGGCATTGTTATCTCAGTTTTAATATAGAATCACTGAGACTTCAAAAAGTTAAGTCATTGGCCCAAGGGGCACAGCAGGATTTGAACCCAGGGCTGTTGATTTCAACATTACATTATAACCTTCCCATAAGAAAAGGATGCATATATTTTTAAGAAAAAAAACGTGGGAGGGCAGCCAGGCGCAGTGGCTCACGCCTGTAATCCCAGCACTTTGGGAGGCCAAGGCGGGCGGATCACGAGGTCAGGAGTTCAAGACCAGCCTGCCCAATATGGTAAAATGCCATCGCTAGTAAAAAACCAAAAATTAGCTGGGCATGGTGGCATGTGCCTGTAGTCCCAGCTACTCGGGAGGCTGAAGCAGAATTGCTTGAACCCGGGAGATGGAGGTTACAGCGAACCGAGATTGAGCCACTGCACTCTAGTTTGGGCAACAGAGTGAGACTCCATCTCAAAAAAAAAGGGGGGGGGGAGGGGTAAGCCTAAATTAGAGACCTTCTGTGCTGTGACGGATCTGTTAATACAAATGTCTTTGCATGCAGTAAGCATTTTTACCTGAGCCCTTTTGCCCCAGGCATGTGTATGCTATAGATTTAAAGGACAAGAAAAGTCTCCTCCAATCCACACGTGTTGGTTCCAGTTATTGCCTCTTCTGCCTTCCTTGTCCCTTTGCAGTTGCTTCTGTTGGGTCACGAGAATGAGCCACAGAGCACCTGGAGCAGCAGTACCGAAAGTGTGGTCCCCAGACCGGCAACCTTGTCATCTCCTGGAAACATGCTGGAAGTGGATTTCTTCATTCCACCCCAGACCTGAATCAGAGATTCTGAGAGTGGAGCCCATAATCTGCATTTTAGCAAGCCCTCCAAGTGATTCTGATGTGCTAATGCTTGAGAACCACTGACCTAGAGAATGTCATTGGCATAAATCCTTGGCTCCATGCCCCTCCATCCAGTTTGTTGCTAAGCTTTGAGAATTCTGCCTCTGCCTCCTAGTTGGGCTGTCATTGTCCTACTTCTGGCCCTGTTAACTCCTACCTGCACTGCACCAGTAGCCTCCCCACCTCTCATCCCTCATTTTCCTCCAGTCCGTGTCACCCTCTGATACCACATCAGCTCTGTGCTCTGATGTTGCCATGCAACTGTTGGAAAAAAATTCCAACTGCTTAGCTTGATATTCAAGATGCTCCAAAATATACATTCAACTTTCCTTTTTAATCTTATTTTGTACTTACTTTTCCCTGTTTGCACCCTATACCCAAGTCTACAAAACTACTTACTGTTTGCCACAGATTTGAACTTTCTCACTCTGGGCCTGGAATTGCCTGTCACTCATCCCACCATATCATTTAGGGTCCAGTTCAAAGACTCCTTCATGAGTCTTCCTTGAACCTTCAAACTACAGAATCCCTCCCCTTCTTCTTCTTCTTCTTCTTTTTTTTTTTTTTTTTTTATAGAGTTTCACTCTTGTTTTCCAGGCTGGAGTGCAATGGTGTGATCTCATCCCACTGCAACCTCCGCTTCCTGGGTTCAAGCGATTCCCCTGTCTCAGTCTCCCAAATAGCTGGGATTACAGATGTATGCCACCATGCCCGGCTAATTTTGTATTTCTTTAGTAGAGACAGGGTTTCACCATGTTGGGCAGGCTGGGCTCGAACCCCTGACCTCAAGTGATCCATCCCTCTCGGCCCCCCAAAGTGCTGGGATTATAAGCATGACCCACTGCACCCAGCCAGAGCCACTGTGCCTGGCTCCTTTCTTAAACTCACATAGAATTTATCTTTACTTCTCTTAGGGCTCTTATTAAATTATATAATATGTTTGCTTGTAAACTTGGTTTGTCTCCCTTGCTACTAGGTGGTAAAGAGTAGAGCTGTGTCTTTTTTCATCTCTGCATCTCCTACAGTATCATGCACAGTGGCAAAGCTTAATTCTTAGTTGTGAATGAATGAATAAATGAATTGGATAACCTAAAAAAAACTGAATCCACAGTATGGACTCAGTTATGTTGGATTCATGTTAAAAAACTGATTTTCCATCCTTTATTTTTCTACAAGTTCTTATAAAAATTAATGATATTATGGTTATTTTTCTAACAAGGTGTTGCCCATTTTATCTCCTTTCAAAACCAGGTCAGTTAGAAAGCACAGATTACAATACAGTTATCAGGGATAACAGTGTCAGTAGAAGCAAACAGTTGCTCCCACAGTATCTGTGGCTTCAGCAACTAAAAAGAAGAATAAAATTACATATTTTGTTGCTAACCTTCACCTTGGACAGCATAATGGATAGCAAACCCTAGCAGTTTCTCTTGCAAAGAATAAGGCAGAAACAACTCTCAAGGAAACGCTTTCTGGAACTTTGGAAGTCCCCAGTTACAGTCATTGGCCTGGCTTGATTCCAAAGTTGGGAAAGAGACTGTCTGCTCGGAGAAAATCACCTGTATAGGTAGTGAAATACTTCTGCTCCATCTTGATACCCCCATTCATTGAAGATCTTCCTCCATATGGGCTAAAAAGGATGACAGAGGAGCATTCTTCAGGCCTTCAATTATCAAGCATGTGTGTTCAGCACCAAACAGAAACCAGAGCAGCAATCCCAGGTTTACCTTGCAGCAGGAAGCCTGTTGCTATGGAGACACAGAAGTGCCTCCAGAGGAGTCATGATTCTGGCAGGTTTTAAATGTCCTTAGAAACCCAAAAGTTAAAGATACAATCTCCCCAGTCACAGGCTATGAACTTCTAGCTCTGTGTGGGGCTTACCTTGCATCTTCTCTCTCACTTCACAATTGTCACTTCTTATGAAAGACTTTGTAATCTTTCTGAGCACTCACTTTTCAAGAGGGCAGTCAGCCCTTTCTACCTGACCCTCATTTGGGCAGAGGAAGAAATAGGAAAATGGCACCCTGACCACAGAGTTGTGCTGGCTACAGCTTGACCTGAAGTGGCTTCGTCTACTTCTGCCTCACTAAGCAGGACGATTTCCTGGCAGTGTGCAGCCCTTTCTGCTGTCACCTCAGCCCTGGGACTTGTCTATGATGTGTGCTGGCTCTAAGTGATAAGTCTCTGGGTGATCCTCTGTCATTCTTGCTTTCTTTCCTGCTGCATGAAGGTTCTCATAAAAAACACATGGATTTCCTACGTCCATGTTTCATATTGTGTCTATTGTGAAAGTCTTTTCTCTGAATGTCTTGAAGTTTCTGGACACCCTTCCTTAGCAAAAAGTTCCATAATCTTCCCTACATCTCAAGATTAGGTTATAAATGGGCAGTTCATGTTGAGGTTGGTGTCACTGTGAGGCAGCCAACTGGCAGTGCCAAAAGTTGCTGTTTGGGAGGAATAAATATTTAATAATATGGAAAGATGATCACTATGTATTAAGATGCAGGTTATAAAATAATATGAAATTATAATATACTGCATATACTTGCACATAAATATTTGTAAAAAAAGGACAAAAAAGACCAACATGAAGTATGAACAATCCTTATCTCTGGTGAGTCAGTGCGTTTTTTTGTGTTCTCTTTATTTATTTATTTTTCTTTTTTCTTCTAGGTACGTATCTTTATTTTCCAAATTTTCTACAATGGACAGGTTTTGTTTTGGTAATAAGAAAAGATGAGCAAAATATGTTTTTAATTTTCTAAATAAATCAATATCCCAATAAATAAGTTTGGATTCGTATATCCAGAAAGAAGATGGATTAGTACACCTAAGGGTTCAGGTATACTGCATGATGCTCTGTGCTTAGCAATACAGGGCAGGTGAGCATGGACTCCTGGGACTTAGCACAGGCCCCATCCCTGAGGTAGGCGAGGCCCAGATTTCATCCCATTTCAGCCAGAGTTGACCCCAAAGGAGCCAGTTGGGTAGCAGATCATCCTCAGGAGTCAGGCACATGGACTTTCTGCCTTAGTCAAATTTGGCAACTCAAACTATGGGGTAGGAGTAGTAGTGGCCCTCACTCTGAGGAATGGGAAGACCATCTGAGGAGCTGACAGGGTGCCCCGCCTTCCCTTGGCCCTTCCTTCCCATAGGGATTGTGTTATGTATGCTTTTTGTCAGGGAGTGGGCAGAAAAGGATCATTCCCCTTCTCTATAGGAGCAACCAACATCTCCTAGAAAGGCCAGTTATGTCAGGTAGATAGTGCAGTACTCTCTGCTCCATCTTCACGGCCCAACTCACTGAAAACCTTCCTCTAGTGGGGCTGAAAAAGATGACAAAAGACTGTTTTCAGAGATCCTCATTCTTTTTTTTTTTTTTTTTTTACATGGAGTACATGGAGTCTCACTCTGTCGCCCAGTCTGGACCACAGAGTGCAATGGTGTGATCTCTGCTCACTGCAACCTCCACCTCCCAGGTTCAAGTGATTCTCCTGCCTCAGCCTCCCGAGTAGCTGGGACTACAGGCTTGCGCCACCATGCCTCGCTAATTTTTGTATTTTTAGTGGAGACGGGGTTTCACCATGTTGGCCAGGCTGGCCTTGAACTGCTGACCTCAAGTGATCTGCCTGCCTCGGCCTCCCAAAGTGCTGGGATTATAGGCTTGAGCCACTGCGTCCGGCCAATCCTCATTCTTTACATGGAACAATTCTAGATCTATAACCCAGTCATGGAGATAGAGTATTACCCCAAACCTCCTTTAGCATCAGAGCAATGGCAAGTCAGCCCCACCTGCCCTAAGGAAAGAGACTTCTGGTTTGGTGAAACTCTGAATGACTGAGTTAGGCTGGCAGCTGGGTGAATTAGGGAGCATAGGTAGATATGAGAGGAATCAGCGTGGTCCCTGCAGCACGAACGGACATCAACTTTTTACGGTGGAAGGCATTCCTCAGAATTGGGGCATCTCAGGCCATACTACTTATTTATACCCAAGTCAACCCATTCTAAATCCAAACTCCCTTTTAAGGAGGTCTAAACCAACCTTAAAGAGGATGTATTATAAAGATGGTTTAATCTCTAGAGATGGAGACAGAACATTAGTATTTTTATAATCCTGCTAACTCCAATGGCCAGCCAAGGTTGAGAACCACTACTCTTAATTGATAGCAGATACTCCACTGAATGGCACCAGTGGGATCCTCACCACACCCATTATGCCATGAGATTAGGGGTGTTGTTCCTGTCTGGGTGGCCTGCTAGCCAGGTGTAACAGCTCTTCTCACAATTCTGTAAACAGCCAAGACTTTTAAAGTAAATTTATTTTCTACCCAAATCAGCTAGAGTCATTTACTCTTACTTACACTAAGAACCTTGACTAACACAAACTCCAACTCTGCGTTGCCAAAACCCAATGCCCCTTTTCTGACCTCAACCTCTCAGGCTACATTGGACACAATTAATCCATTATTTTCTTTCTGAAACACTTCCAGAACACTTGGCATTTTGTGATCACTCCAAATACTTCTCCAACTTCAGCGGCCCCTCCTTCTGTCTCCTTTCTGATTGCTTTTTCTGTACTTTATCTCTAAATCATGGGTTTCCTTCTTAACTCAGGGTGATCTCATCTAGTCTCACGGTTTTGAAACCATTGACAGGTATGTATCTTCAGCACTGACCTTTCTCCTAAACCCCAGTCTTATATATGACATCTAATCATACGCAGTATCTGCCATGGGATATCTAACACATCTCAAATTTGGCATGTCCAAAATGAAACTCTTGAGTTCACTCTTAAAACTCTTCTTCCCCATTTCCCCAATTTCAGGAAATGGTTTCACCATCCACCCAGTTACTCAAGCCAAAAATGCAAGAGTCAGACATATTTTTTCTCTTTTTCTCACTCCCCGTGTACAAACTATCAAGTACTCTCAGTACAACATATAATCCTAATTCAGCCTCTTCTTTCTATCTTCACAGTTCCTACCTGGTCCAAGCCACTACCAGCCTCTCAAAGCCTCTTAGCTGACCCTTCTATTTGAACTCTTCATTCTACGTTCCAAATAGCAGCCAAGGTGATAAACAAACAGACTAAGTCAGATCCAATTCCTCCCATGGTTAGAACCTTCTAATGGCTGAGAATGAGATCTGAAGCTCTTATGTAGGCTTATAAGAGCTATGGTATTTCTATCTCTCCGATTGTATCTTATATTACTCTCCCTCTCTACCATTATGTTTCAGTCATATTGGCCACTTCCTATTATTCCAAAATGTCAAGCTGTCTCAACCTCAGGGCCTTTGCAGTTGCTGACCCCTCTACCTGGAACGCTCTCCCCTCAGTTACTTGCATACTCAACTTGTCATCATTCAGGTCTCAGTTCAAATCTCACTCCTCAGCAAGGCCTTTCATGATCACCTGATTTAATGAGTCATCCCCAAACTTCCACCACTCTCTATTATATATATTTATTTTCTACTTTTTTCAAAGCACTTATCACTTCCTGAAATTATCTTATGCATATGTTTGCTTTTCTTACTGGAGTAGAAGTTCCATGGGAGCAGGATCTTACCTGTCTTACCCATTACACTATTTTCTGCACCTAGAACAGTCTCTGGCATGTACAAAGTAAGCTTTCAATATATATTTTTGAATGAATTAATTGACAATTTCCTAGAAAATAGTTTATCTCATCATCTGGTGAGTCTAATTAAACATCACTCTCTCTTCCTGCCTTATAATGTAGAGTGCAGTGAACAGAACTTTTCCTTCTGTGTTATATGGACATCTTATAGCAAATAAGGGTCACTGTAACCAGTCAAATGACCACATGAAAAGGGGATGGATCTCCTAGCCAAACTGGGATTTCAGTCCTGTTTTCACCATTCATTCCTTCAACCCAACAGAAGATGTGGATAAGGGGGTGGGCAGCACATAAGCAACAGTTGAAGTCATGGACATAGATGAATGGAAAAAAGAAAAGACACTGATCCCCTGGGTGATGTCAACATGCAAGGGCTGGACTAGGAAAGAGTTTCCAACAAAGTGGTTTCTAGAAGCCAAGGGCAAAGCAGTGTGTGGTCAACCCACCAGATGCACGTGAAGAGTCCAGTGAGGTAAGGACTGAGACTGTAGGGTCAAATAGATTATTTTTAAGTGTGAAGGTGACTTCTTAAGCCTGCTGATAAGCTGAAAAGAAAAACTCTGTGATATGGACAATTGATTTTCCTCTCAAAATTCATTTCCAACTTCATACAATGAGGATCTGTCTTATCTACTTTAGATGGCTGTCAAATAGGATGTATTCATTCAGTCTTCTAACACTGGTGGACATGCAGAGATTTACTGAGAAAAACACCTGTGAAGGAAAGAGAAAGGAAGTTGGAAGAGGCCACAAAGTCATCAAGCCAAGATATACATCTGAGCCTTATGGAGGAAACAGGAAAGGATGGAAAGTTGGGTATTAACAACTCTTACACCACTTTGCGGTTCTAAGAAAATTTCAGTGAAGCCAGCGGGGAGTCCTCAAGTCTCCCAGAAACAGGTCCACCTTAGCATTTCTGCCTAACTCAGTTGTTGGTTTGGAGCAGGCTGTGGGGCACCTGCTTCTTGTAAACAGATGCATTTTAGAGCACAGCAGCTGAGGCTGGAGGTTTGTTAAACTCCCACACTCCAAGATCTGCATTTTCATGGCCACCTTGTAGGTTAAGAGGTTCTGCAGTCCTTTTCGAAATGCGAAACAGGTGACTAATCCAAGCTGCCATTTTAAATTAACAACAAGTGTTTATTGTTGCTTACTGAGAAGATGAAAGAAGGAAAGAAAGTACTCAATTTCTGTACTCTAGTTGCTTACATTTTCTAATCATGTGCTCCTTCACCTTAGGACTCCTTCAGTCTATCAGCATGAGACTAGGGTTTAAGCTAACAGAGAATTATAAATAGTTGAACTCTGGTTAACAACATTGTGACCTCAATGCCAGTTGGACCCAGTTGATCAAAATAACTGTTATCCATATTTCAGCAAACCTCTTAAACATTTGTGCTCCCTGGGGCATGATGTCCACCTAGTAAATGCCCAGTTACAGACAAAGTTCTTGTTTTTCAAGGCCTGAGTAAATTAGGTGCTAAGAATTTTGAAAACTGTCATTTATCTGGGCTGCTTGGGAAAGTTCACATAACTGCATGTAGTACTCCTTTCCTGATAAAGCAGCTTTGCATTTCATTTTCTCTGCCTCCTTGTTTGCTCTAAATCACGGTCAATGACGTTCATCTCTGTAACTACTCCATAGAAGGACAGTCATCTGTGTGGTTCCGATGCATGTTCTAACTGGGGACAAAGATCCCTGAACACATTTGCAACCTTCAGAACTGCCTTGTGTGACAGGATCAGGGATCTCTATGCCCTAAATCTGAAGATTGGCCTGACTGGAACAGAGCAAAATCAGTACTCCTAATATAGCTGTTTCTCCATCATTGTAGAATTCCTTGACTGGGTGTTCATCTTACAGGCTAATCTAATCTTACAGGCTAATCTAATCTTCACCCTGAAGATTAGTATAACAAGGAAAGTGTGTTCAGGGGGTTCTAGCTCTCTTGCTAGGGTTCATATTTTCTAGATGGTGCTAGCCAATCTGTTTGAAGTTTGAGGCTGAACATGAGCTTCTTTTTCATTTATTTTAACACTAAAACACATATTAGTTTTCATTCCCTTGTGTGTACCCCACTCTCCATCAGGATCACTTTTATTTCTAGTCTCAAGGCAAAATCCTTGGGTATATGGGGACTTCTCCCAAGGCTGCTTAAAAACTAGTGGTTTCTAAGTCAAATCTCAGAGATTTGCTAGGAGACAATAAAATAGGAATAAGAAATAGAATTATTTTCCTAAATATTTTTATTAATGAATCTGAACAGATGGCTAGAAGTCATATCTAAAATGTACACGGGCAAGAATTTCAGATTTTGTTTGTGTGACATAAGCCCAGTAAAGCTACAACTCCTGGCATCTTAAAGGAAGTATGGAATATCTATCTTCCGTCAATGGCTAAAACTCTATAGTCCTGGACAGATGTTTCCATCTCTCCTAAATCATTCAAAATTTTATTACAAATAAATTAAATGACAAAATTTATCTTTTCACTTCTCTCAGAGAGATTTCATAATGTCCTGAAAAGGAAAGTGTGACTTTAAGAGAGGAGACTAGCATGATCTCAAGTACATTTTTAAAAATATGCTTATGCCTAGAAAAAAGTCTCCAGACTCCGGATTGTGTTTAAATAAAATTTGGGGTGGTAAAGATATGGGTGATTGTTATTTACTCCCTTTATTTTCTATAGTGGGTATGATGGATTTTTATTTTGGGAGGAAATTATTTAAGAAAGGAGAGTTAATTACTAAATCACAATAATCATGTGACTTATGGAAGCAACCTTTTCATTTCACAGGCAGCCAAACTCTACATTTAGGCAAATTGATCTGTAGTTGCGTCCCCTTCAATTCTTGTCTCATCTGTTTGACCTTGAGGACATACGACTGCCTGGGTGGTGTTTAAGGGAAATATGTTTTTTCAGCTATAAAAGAAAATTCCAGTTGTCAGGGAGCCAAGGCTTATAAAAAGAAGGCTTTTGAGAAAGAAGCCATTTTTCCCACCCTTTGTGCATTCCACCGGGTGACCGGGACCATGTTAATGACAGAACTCCTGTGTGCAGACATGTGTGGAGAACTTCCTACAATACAGGGTTGCTTTGTACAGAGGTCCTGTGCCCCAGAGGCTGACGGCAGCTGTGTGCCCTTAGGTCAACATGAACAAATTCCCCTACAGAAAGGGAGCCCCACAAGATAGCTAAACGAAACCAACTCAACTAGGAAAGGCTAGAGCTGCTGTAAAGAGTCAAGAAGTTTGGAAATCTATGGAAGATAATCCTAGAAGTAACAGCCTTCCTTTAAGACTCCTTTCTAACTTAAATTTGGTGTGGGAGGGGGGACTCTCACTACATTTACCTTTTCTTTTTCAGCTCTCTTTGCCCCATCATTGATCAAGCCTTGCTCTTAATAAGAGTTTCTTTGCCCTGTAGGTGATAGCCCTTAGCTGGCCTTTAAGATCAAGGTGACAGAAAAAAAGTCAAGGACCCAAGCTGTGTGATATCATTTACTATGAACCAGGGAGAGAAAAGACTCATTCTATGACTGTAATGGAGACCCTAGCTTTAGGGGATTTACAGGAAGAGGCCTAGGAGATTACATCATTAGCTTCCAGATGGGGGAGTCTGGAAAGCATTAAAAAAAGAACTCTGGGTGGGCATGGTGGCTCATGCCTGTAATCCCAGCACTTTGGAAGGCTGAGGTGAGTGGATCACCTGAGGTCAGGAGTTCAAGACCAGCCTGGCCAACATGGCAAGCCCCATCTCTACTAAAAATACAAAAATTAGCTGAGTGTGGTGGTGGTCACCTGTAGTCCCAGCTACTTGGGAGGCTGAGGCAGAAGAATTGCTTGAACCCAGGAGGTGGAGGCTGCAGCAAGCCAAGATCACACCACTATACTCTAGCCTGGACAACAGAGGGAGAATGTTGCCCCCCCAAAAAAAAAACACACAAAAAAAATTAAAAACAACAGCAAAAGAACTCCAAAACTTCCCAGTGTTGTAATTTTTCTCCTACCTGACTGCTGGGGCTTGGTAACCTCCCAGGACCTGGACTCTCTGGGTATCAGAGGTGGGAGCAACATCAGAGATTATACATCCCAGGGATTCCAAAACTCAAGGTTTACAGGGGCCAGAAAACTGACATAAACAAATGAAGAAGACTGGATATACAATAATTAGAAAAAGTAGGGGCTATAGCAAACCAGAAAGAATATGCATTTTTAAAAACACCATGTGGGCCAATGAAAACAAAACTACTAGCCAGTGTTTCCATGTAGGTTGCCCATTTGTGACACACAAGTAATCCAAATTAGTTTTGTGAATGAAGAAATAGAGGCTCTGAGAGGTAAAGTGACTCACTGAAGGTCACACAGCCAAGTAGTGACAGAACCAATAATGGCCCCTGTACACTTAACACCAAGGCTTTCCCCACCGTATCATGCCATCTCTGTACCTGCACCTTAAGTAGAAATTGGGTCACTGGAGAAAGCATCTCCCTCCTATTATGAAAGCTGATGTTGGGAGTTTCAGCGAAATCCAGCGAACTTTTCCCAGTAACTCTACATAGATTCTGGTTTACCTAACCGGTCATGCCAGCTGTAAATACCAGTATCATTTACTACTCTCTCACACTGGGAATTCCTTTCCTTGAAAGCATATGGAGAGGTTTGCTTTATGGGGTCCCCCCGGGTATAACTTGGGAACCAGTTGTTCCTCAGTCCAAGACTTCAAGCAACAAAACCATGATCTATGTGAGGTATTCTGAACATCAGTATAAGTTTTGCTGCAGTTATCCTTAAATTTGCCCCTAAGATGTTGGAGGAATTAATTACTAGTTGTAAACACCTTAAAAATAATTGGAAATAAAGAAATCCATGGATTCACAAAATATTATAAATGAATACCTATCAATAAACAGTGATTAGGAATAATAGGCATTCTTCATAGGTTATCAAGCTAAGGCATCATTCATAAGTACATCAGCCATTTTGCCAGAAATGTTTTCTTTGTAATTTGCTCATGAAAAGTTTGTCCCAAGCAAAAAAATAAAATGCATTTTATGCTTTTAAGAGAATATCATTAATGTTTTTATATACCATGAGTTAGTAATGATGAATAATACATACTTAATTTCCATTCATAATTTCTTACCTTTGAAATTCTTTTTTTTTTTTTTTTTTTTGAGACAGAGTCTCACTCATTCGCCCAGGCTGGAGTACAGTGGTGCGATCTCAGCTCACTGCAAGCTCCGCCTCCCGGGTTCACGCCATTCTCCTGCCTCAGCCTCCTAAGTAGCTGGGACTACAGGCACCTGCCACCACGCCCAGCTAGTATTTTTTTTTTTATTTTTAGTAGAGATGGGGTTTCACCGTGTTATCCAGGATGGTCTCCATCTCCTGACCTCATGATCCACCTGCCTTGGCCTCCCAAAGTGCTGGGATTACAAGCGTGAGCCACTACGCCCAGCCTTGAAATTTTTTTCAAATTTCCTCTACCTTGGTTTCAAGGAGAATTTTGTCAGATAATATGTATTTTTAGGAGGTTTCTTCTCCCACTGGTATTCCATCCAAGAAATCAGTGCCCTTCTGATTTTCCACCTAGGAGAGACTCTTGATGCATAAATATTAAACATCTGCAGAGCTCAGGGTCTACACATAGTAAGTGCTCAATAAGCATGTTGACTGAGTGAGTGACTGGCCACAGTTCCCTGAGACTAGTCTGGAAGCATGGATGACATAAGCACTCTAAAGTGGGAGGCCACATTAGCTCTTCAGGTAAGTGGACAGAATCCCCTCTGGTAAGAAGACTTGGCTAGAGACCTTGATTTCTGAGACTTGGTTTGGATTTCCAGTCAATTTCTCAAGCCCTTTCAGTGACTGGTAGTGGCCTCATTGTTCAGTGATGATGGAGACTAGATTCGTAACTACAGTTCATTTCCTTTTGGGCCATGTGTAAAAGTTCCAAAGCTATTGGGCCTGAGAACAGAACAAAGCTATTGGGCCCGAGACTCACAAACACACAGGTACAGCTTTGAAATAGTTTAGATCCTAGCCAATAATTACAGCAAATATTTCAGCAGCAATTACATTGTGCCTGTGCATTATCTCATTTAATCCTCACGACTCTCTTATGAGAGAGATACTATCAGTGTGCCTATATTTAGGGGGAAAAATCAGAGGCAGATAAGTAATTTACCCCAAATTATACTGATAAATAGCAAGAGTTGGGATCTGGGTTCAAGTGTGTCTGGTTCTAGAATATGAGCCTTTCATCTCTGTGATGTATCGCTTCTCATCAATCATGGCTTTGCCACTTATTACCTCTGTAGTTTTAAATGAGTTCCTTGGCCTCTCTGGGACTTAGTTATCTCATCTTTAAAGTAAAGGTAGTCACATCCACTTTGCAAAGTGTGTACCTGAACAACAGCCTCTTTTTTGCTCTTCCCTCTGACTCTAACCATAAGGTTCAAAGGGAACTGATTTCTTCTTACTTTCCCATGCCCGACCTCATTCACTGGCCAGAGAATGAGTACCTCACCTAGAGACCCCAATCAGAGTTGTCTACCGCTGTGGCCATAGATTTTTTTTTACTCAAGCCAGGCCAGTTGAGCCCCTCTCTGGGATTTTAGAACTTGGCACCAGAAAAAGTGAGCCCTAAGCCTCTGGTAAAGTGAAGAGATGGGAGCCAGACTATCCTTCCCTGCAAGTGGAGAAAGCGTGTCAGAGAGAATGAAACCAACATAAAAACGAAAGCAGAAGGAATGGTCAGAGGAAAGAGCCAGGTCTACCCCCAAATTCTACTCTCTCTGCTGCCATTTCTCCAGTAGAGTTACAGAGCAAATAAATCCCCATTTATGCCCACACTAATCTGGTTTAAGTTTTTGTTACTGGCATACACACACTCACAGAGAGAGAGAGAGAGAGAGAGAGAGGAGAGAGATCGACTGGAGAAGAGAGAGAGGAGAGAGAGAAACGGAACAAGAAAGGGAAAGAGACAGAGTGTACGGCAGGGGCGATTCAGACAAGTCCATGGCCTTGAGCCTAAGTAAGTCATATGAGCATATATAATGGAAATCTATTTATAAAGGATCCAGATTTTAGGGTGTTTTTTTTTTTTCCTAAAGAGGAGGCTTGTGTAAGTTATATCAATATTGGAAATGATGTCCACTAGAGTTTTCAGGACACATCCTTTGGCTGCAGTGCCATAGATAGGATGGTAATATCTTCCAAAACTTTATATCTGGCCCATCTCCTCCCAATACATCTTGGCTTTTACCAACAGTGATATTTTTCCAGAGAGCTAATGTCAATTATCAGAGGGGCAGAAATTAAATACATGCGAAATTTTCAAAAAAGCAGAAGACAGTGATTATATTCAGGATTTCTCACGATCACAGGTGTCAAAGGCATTTTGTTCAATTTATTTTCAGTATCCTATTTCCTTAAAGACACTACCAGGATACCTTTTTATTTCTATATTGTCAGTACCTGGAATTTGAACACACAAAAGATGGTGAGATGTTTCCAAGCGTCAAGCAAGATTCAGAAGTAGTTCTTTTCATCTCAACCACTTGGTATGTTATTTTTCACAACTCTTCCCTGCTGAAGATAGAAGACATGCATTTTGTTGTTGTTGTTGTTTGAAATTTTATAAATGAGGAATTAACCCAGATACATCACACACATACAAGTATCTCAGACTATCACTTTTTTAATTTAAGGACCAAATGGATATGTATAAAATTTTAGATCCATGCTGTCCTGTCCTATTTATTCTCCCTTTGCTCTCCAGATCCATCTTCCACTCTCCAGTACCTAGGATAGCATCACCTGGGTTGCCTTGCCCTCCAGCTTCTAGTTGGGCGTGGCCAATGGGAGATCAATGGTGAACATGTTTGGGGTATCTATTTCCCTCCTCCCCTGTGGTAAACACTGCTGGTGCCACACCCACATGCCTGTTTTTGAGCATCCATTTCCTTGTTTCTATGTCCTTTGTTTCTGTTGGCTGACACCTGCAGCTTTCCTCAGAACCCCACTTTGGGCCACAGAGCCACTTCACCCAGTACAGGTAGACAGCTGGGGATGCCTGGGAGCTGACGTCACCTCTGGACATTAGCCAACCACTGAGGTAAGAGGTTGAAAACCAGCTCCCTTTCCTTGAGGTGGGAAAAACTCTAAAGGGTGATGACTCCGATATATAATTTCACTCCAGAGCAACCTCTGGGGTTGGGCTGGGGCTGGGACATTGCTTGAATCTGTAATTTTGCAAGGCTTTCCCTCTTTCCCTGTCTTGGTTCCCTGTTTCTCTCATGTGCATCTCCAGAGAGCACTTCCTCAATCATTCACTTACACACAAATCCTTGCTTCAGGGTCTGCTTCTAGGGAACCACAACAAAGGCCTCTCCGATATCCATTTCCTTAGAGCCTGGCCACAACCTCAGCAGGGGTCGAGCCCCTCTACACCCGCAGATCCTATTGGGTGACCGTGGGAACTACATTTCTTCTCCTCGTCCCTTTAGGTCTAGGGATGTTAACTGCTTCCCACGGGTGCTAGTATTTGGGTTCCTGTTGGTTCCCTTAATCTTGCCCACCACTCTCTAGCTAACGTTCTCTTTTACCCCTTTTTCATTAAACCCGTTGAATGAACCATTACTTTCTGACTGGCACCTTGACTGAGAATCCTCTCTGCTTCCCCTTCCAAGTCTGCTACTCACTAGCTAAAGGTCGAGAACCAAATTGATTCAGATAACAAGGCATCCCTTGCTGTCCAAACTCTCTTGTCAAGAATCTCCCTATCTGAACTCAGAGAACCAACAGATTTTGGACAGTGAGGATAATTACACATATACCCATATATACGGATGCACATATACACACACATACACACACGTGTCTCATATAATTATTTTGAAAGTTATGCTGAAGACACTAAAAGAAGACAAGTGGTAGAAAATGCCTGAAAAATGTGAAATAGATTTCTGTTCTGCCCATGAAGGGTTAACTGTGACAGGATTACCTCCTTGACATATCCCACTAGAATAATGGACAAAATACATGAAACAACTGTTTGCAGTCTTTGGACAGAAAGCAAAGCAGGACTGTAATCTCTGAGAAAGGGGAAGCATGTGATGTGAGCCCTCCTTATGATTACCCCAGTTACTGCCTGGAGACAGTTTCCAGGCTGCAGAGCGGGAAAAAGGAAACCCAAACAGGTATAGCAGTCTCACTGGCTAAGGAGGTGGAGATCAGGTTTCAGGGAGGCCAGGGAAAAGGACCAGAAGTGAGGGAGACACACAGAGAGAGCACTGTGGAGTTCTGCAGAAGGGCGCCTTCGAATCTTTGGCTGCTGCTGACCTGTGCATGTGTGGGGTAAAACTGTGACACTGGAAAAAGAAAAGCCAGAAAGAAGTAAGCTCAGTAATTCTTGGAGTTTACACAGGGCTGGGAAATGTTCACTTTTCCATCAGTCAGAGTAAAGAGACCTCATAATACACAGGGAATTGTGCTGAGCTCTCAAAGGGCATTTTCTAATTGAGATAATTAGCCCTAAAACAAAGCCCAGACCCAGCCTAACAAAGCCCAGACCCAGCCTAACAAAGCTTAAAAACAAGACTTGAAAGAATCTAACTGTTTTCAAGTGACTTAACTGCCTATCAGACCAAGGTCCACAATTACTAAAAGAATTCAACAAAATCTGGCACCCATAAACAAACAAACAAACAAAACAAACAAAAGTATATCTGTAATGTCTGTCACCTAATGAAAAATCACCAGGCATGAAGAACAGAAAAATATGACCCATAATCAGGATAATAATCAATCAATACGAACAAAACTAGAGATGACAGAGATGATGGAATTAGAAAGAAAAGACCTGAACCAGTTATTAGAGGTATGCGTCGTGTGCTCGAAAATGTAAAGCAAAACATGAATATAATAATAAGAGAAATGGAAGTTTTTGTTTGTTTGTTTGCTTGTTTGTTTGTTTTGAGATGGAGTCTTGCTCTGTCACCCAGGCTGGAGTCCAGTGGCGCGTTCTGGGCTCACTGCAACCTCCGCCTCCAGGGCTCATGCCATTCTCCTGCCTCAGCCTCCCGAGTAGCTGGGACTACAGGTACCCGCCACCACACCCGGCTAATTTTTTGTATTTTTAGTAGAGACGGGGTTTCACCGTGTTAGCCAGGATGGTCTTGATCTCCTGACCTCGTGATCCGCCCACCTTGGCCTCCCAAAGTGCTGGAATTACAGCTGTGAGCCACTGTGCCTGGCCAAGAGAAATGGAAGATATTTTTTAAAAGATTCAAGTGAAACATCTGGATATGAAAATACATTTTAAATAAAAATACACTAGGCCGGGCGTGGTGGCTCACGCCTGTAATCCCAGCACTTTGGGAAGCCGAGGCGGGTGGATCACGAGGTCAGGAGATCGAGACCATCCTGGCTAACACCGTGAAACCCCGTCTCTACTAAAAATGCAAAAAATTAGCCAGGCGTGGTGGGCACCTGTAGTCCCAGCTGCTCGGGAGGCTGAGGCAGGAGAATGGCGGGAACCCGGGAGGCGGAGCTTGCAGTGAGCTGAGATCCGGCCACTGCACTCCAGTCTGGGCGACAGAGCGAGACTCCGTCTCAAAAAAAAAAAAAAAAAAAAAAAAAAAAAAACACAAAAAAAAAAAAAAACAAAAATAAAAAAAAAAAAAAAAAAAATTAGTGAATATAAAGACCTAAGAACAAAAATTACCCAAAATAAAGCACAGGGAGAAAAAAAGGTTTTTAAAAAATGAATAGGCTGGGCTCCGTAGCTCCTGCCTGTAATCTCAGTGCTTTGGGAGGCCAAGGCACGAGGATTGCTTCAGGCCAGTAGTTTGAGACTAGCCTGGCAACATAGTAAGACCTTGTCTCTACAAAAAATAAAAAAATTAGCTAGGCATGGTGGCATGCACCTATAATCCCAGCTACTGGTGAGGCTAAGGTGGGAGGATTGCTTGAGTCTGAAAGTTACAGGCTGCGGTGACCTATGACCACACCTGTGCCTGGGCAACAGAATGAGACTTTGAGAAAAAAGACCCTGAAAAAAAGAGAGAGAGAGAAAGAAAAGAAAGAAAGAAAAGAGAGAGAGAAAGAAAAGAAAGAAAGAAAAGAGAGAGAGAAAGAAAGAGAAAAGAAAGAAAGAAAGAAAGAAAGAAAGAAAAAGAAAGAAAGAAAGAAAGAAAGAAAGAAAGAAAGAAAGAAAGAAAGAAAGAAAGAAAGGGAGAGAGAAAGAAAGGAGGAAGGGAAGGAAGGAAGGAGGGAAGGAAGAAAGGAAGGAAGAAAGGAAGGAAGGAAAAAGAGAAGAGAAAAGAAAAGAGGGAGGGAGGGAAAGAGAAAGAGAGAGAGAATGAGAGAAAGAAAGAAAGAAAAAGAAAGAATGAGAAAGAAAGAAAAGATAAAGAAGGAAGGAAGGAGAGAGAGAGAAGGAAGGAAGGAAGGAAGGAAGGAAGGAAGGAAGGAAGGAAGGAAGGAAGGAAGGAAGGAAGGAAAGGAAACAGCCCCATGACATTTGGGGAAATATCAGGTGGTCTAAAATATAGTAAATGGAGCTCTAAAAGTAGAGGAGAGAAGGAAAACAAATATTTGAAGAAATAAATAATAGTTGAAATTTCCAAAATTTATGAAAAATGGCAAATATATAGATATTAGAATCTCAACAAAACTCAAATAGAATAAACATAAAGAAAAATACATAAAGGCACATTATAGTTAACTTGATGAAAAACGGTAATAAAGAGCAGCCACAGAAAAGAACCCCTTTACATATTAAGAAACAAGGTAGAATTAGAGTGTATTTCTTGTAAGAAACCATGCAAGCCAGTAGACAATGGAGTGGTGTCTTAAATGACTGAAAGAAGAAACAATGATCAATCTAGAATTATATTCCCACTGAAAATATCTTTCACGACAAAGACAAAATAAAGACTTTTTCACACAAATAAAAGCCAGTAGACCTCCACTGCAAGACATGCTAAAGGAAGTTCTTCAGGCAGAAGGAAACTGATGTCAGTGGAGAATCTGGATCTAACAAAGGAGTAAAAAACATAGGAATGGAAAATATGAAGATATATTAAAAAAAACTTTTTTTCTCATTCTTTAATTGTGGGAGTTCTAGCACATGCAGAGGTAAAGCAAATGACAATAATAACACCAAGGACTAAAGAGGAAATAAATGACAGAATCTCATACCATATGCAGAGTTGAAGGTAGACTATGTTATAAGCTAAAGATAAATTCTAGAGGCCGGGTACGGTGGCTCACGCCTGTAATCCCAGCACTTTGGGAGGCCCAGGTGGGCGGATCACCTGAGGTCAGGAGTTCGAGACCAGCCTGGCCAACATGGTGAAACGGGTCTCTACTAAAAGTATAAAAATTAGCTGGGCATAGTGGCAGGCATCTGTAATCCCAGCTACTCAAAAGTCTCAGGTAGGAGAATAGCTTGAACCCAGGAGGCGGAGGTTGCAGTGAGCCGACATCACACTACTGCACTCCAGCCTGGGTGGCATCTAAAAAAGAAAAAAAAAAATTCTAGAGCAGTCACTAAAAATAAGCAATGACAACGACAAAACTAAAGAAGTACAGCTAATAAACCAATGGTGATGGTAAAATGAGATCATAAAAAAAAAAGCTAGAAAAGGGGGTAAAAGAGGAGGAAAGAAACAAAGAACAGATAAACAGAAAACAAACAGCAGCATGACATTTTAAAACCATATCAATTATTACCTCAAACATAAGTAGTCTAAACATTCCAAATAAAAGAGAAATTATCAGTGTGGATTAGAAGACAAGACCAATTATGTGTTATCTATAAAGAACCCACTTTAAGTAAAACAACACAGCTAGATTGAAAGAAATGAATGATAAAAGGAGACTATGTAAACATCAATGAAAACAAAACTATAGTGACTATATTAATATCAAGCAAAGTGGGCTTTAGAACAAGGACTATTACTGGAGATGAAAAAGAACATTACATAATTATAAAGAAGTCAATTAAGACACCATAACAATCCTTAACATGTATTCATCCAGTAACAAAGATCCAAAATACATGAAGCAAAAACTGATAGAATTTTTAAAATAGACAAACTCACAATTATATTTGGAGATTTTAATACTCTTCCATTGGGAATAGATAGAAGAAGTTGGCAAAAATCAGTAAGCACATAAGTGACTTGAACAACACTATCAACCAACATGACCTAGTTGATGTTTATAGAATGCTATGCCCAACAACAGCAGAACCCATCATAATTATAGCCCATATTCCGGGCCAAAAACAAAAAAAAAAAAAGTGGAAGTCTCAATGAGTTAAATAAATAAAAAAGATTTCAAATAATACAGAATATGTTTTCTGACCATAGTGGAATTATTCTAGAAATCAAATAGCAAGCCATCTGGAAATACATGAAAATAAATAACACACTTCTAAATAACCCATAGTTCAAATAAGAAACCACAAAAAGGAATTAGAAAATATTTTAATAGGATAAAATTAAAAATATGACACATCAAAATCTGTGGGATGCAGCAAAAGAGTCCTTAGAGAGAAATTTATAGCATTAATTACTTATATTAGAAGAAAATAAAAGTCTCAAATCCATAGTCTAAGTGTCCATCTTTTTCTTTGAAAAGATAAATACAGTTATAAACTCCTAGCCAGACTGATCAAGAAGACAGAAGACATTAAATAACAATATCAGTAATAAAAGAGGGGGCCATCACTCTAGATCTTTTGGTCATTAGTAATAAAGGAATATTGTAAATAAATTTCTGACAACAAATTTCATAACTTAGAAGACATGGAAAAATTTCTTCAAAGACACATATTGCCAAAGCTTAGTAAAGGAGAAATAACCTGACTAAATTTAACTCCCAAACTCATTTTCTTACACCAGCTTTACCCTGATACCAAAACTAGGCAAAGTCATTACATTAAAAGAAAACTACAGGCCAATCTCTCTCACAAATATAAATGCAAAATTACCAAAATTTGATCACACTGAATCTAAAAATTTGTGAAAATAATACATCAAGACTAATGACAATTATTCTAGCATTATTTACAATAGCAAACTTTAAAATGATCCATCTATCAACAGAATAGCTAAATAAATTAAAGATATTAATATAGCCAGTAAATACGACATATAAAAAATGACATTAGGAAATGCTAACAATATGATAACTAGAAAAGTAAATATGCTATGCTCTCAACACATAACACAGTGAACATAGGGGAGAAATATACCAGATGTTACAAAGTCTTGTAATAGGCCCTGGAGGTGCCCTGCCCAGTTGCCTCTTACCCCAACTGCTAAGAATGTTGGCTAATGGCTTCATAAGAATTCCCTTTGTCCACAGGAGGCAGTGTGCAATCCATGACTGACTGATAGAAACGCTCAGCCCTGTTGACTCAAAGTGAGAGAACTCTGTGGTGCTCTAGAATTCACATTCTAGAGCTCCCTGTGGATCTGGCCAAGGCAAGATTTCAGCTGAACCTGCTTTAGCATTCTTTCCCTGCTGTATCCCACTTCCCTCACTTTCTTACAGGTTTTACTTAAGAGCACTCCCTCAGTAAATCACTTGCCTCTTCTTAGGCTTCTTCGAGGCAACCTGACCTAAGGCAATTGGTGCCCAAGAGTGATTCTGGGACCAGACTCTAATGAAGGGATCCTGGAATTGGTTCACTCATCATATAGATGAAAATGAGGACTTCCTCATTGGTGGTAGGTGTTGATAATTCCTAGCATGCTATGATAAAACAATTGCTAAAACTTTCACTTGCAGAGAGAAGGGATGGAATATGGGGGAAGGCATGCGCTAGTTTGTGCCTTGTCTCTGGCACTTGAAAGATATGAGGGAATTAACTCTTAAGTACTGTGAAATTGAGTGGCTAAATTACAGCAAAGTGTGAGTGCCAATGGGACTCCTGGACATTTCCTTCTCCCAGAGGGCATAGTGAGCTGAATGCCATGCACAATTACTGCAAGAGAAGTAGAATTTTAAGAGAAGCAGAACTCTAAGAGAAGCTGAATTCTCAGTGTAGGGAAGTCGTATGTCAAAGTCAGAGCTCTGTCAGGGAAGGTGTGGTAGTCTGAGGCTTAGGATGGAGATATATCGGTAGATGCCCCTGAGAACCTCGATCCACCTGAGCATTCTTGCAGAAGTATCCCTCCTCCTTGTTTGAATATTATGCAAATGGCTTATAAGATAATG
Organism: Rhinopithecus bieti; assembly: GCF_001698545.2. Lineage (NCBI taxonomy): Eukaryota > Metazoa > Chordata > Mammalia > Primates > Cercopithecidae > Rhinopithecus > Rhinopithecus bieti. The sequence goes on along the minus strand of NW_016808923.1, from coordinate 28,051 downwards.
CTTTTCCTTCTCAGGATCTGCCCTTACCTCCCCTCCAGGCATGCTCACTAATAAGTAGGTTCAAAGCTAAATGTGTTTTTTTTAGTAGAGACGGGGTACAAAAAACTAGCCGGGTGAGGTGGCGGGCACCTGTAGTCCCAGCTACTCGGGAGACTGAGGCAAGAGAATGGCGTAAACCCAGGAGGCAGAGCTTGCAGTGAGCTGAGATCCGGCCACTGCACTCCAGCCTGGGCGATAGAGTGAGACTCCGTCCCAAAAAAGAAAAAAAACACTAAATGTGGCCTGACTAGGGAATTCTGAGTCTGCCAAGGAAGGAGAGGAGTTACATGCTGAATGAAGGAGCTGCAATACCTGGATTTCATTACCAGCAGGAATCAGGATAGTTGTGTCATATTAGTCAGAATTATGACCTTCTTAATATCTTTATTTGGAGATTAGGTATGATTTAAGGAGATGTCTATGGGTACCAGGTTGACAAGTAGTGGACTTGTGATGTTTAATTTTATTTGACAATTTAACTGGGCCACAAGATACCCAAATACACATTTGGGTATCCGGGTGGGTCTGTGAGTGTTTCTGGAAGAGGTTAGCATTTGAACTGGTGAACTGAATAAAGCGTGTAGTCCATATGGTCCTCCCTAGCATGGGTGGGCATCATCTAATCTGTTGAAGGCCTGAAGAGAACAAAAGGCAGAAGGAGGAATTTGTCTCTTTCATTTCCCACCTCACTGCTTGAGCTGGAGCATGTTTTCTCATCTTCTCCTGCCCTCAGATAGGGATTTACACTATTGACTCTCCTGGTTCTCAGGCCTTCAGACTTGAACTGAATTGTCCCACCAGCTTCCCCGTCTCTCCAGCTTGAAGATGGTAGATCGTGAGCCTTCTCAGCCTTCATGATAATGTAAACCAATTCCTCATAATAAATAAATATCCTATTAGTTCCATTTCTTTGGAGAACCCTGAATAACACACTCTCTATTTCATTTTCCTCTAAAATAGATGAAGAACAGACGGGTAGAAGACTGCTGAGCTGCCCAGTAAAAAGAGAAAATCTATTGTCCCATTTCCTGACCTGCGCCAGTTCTCAGAACCAGAATTCCTCAATGAATAGGTCAGTTTCCCATAAGAAAGGATCCTGCAGCACCACAGCAGGAGATTCAATAGCAATTCCTTCAGTCCTTCCCCCAAAGAGGCTTATGATGATTTAGTTAAGAAACCATACCTTGAGGAAAAGAGAACAACCAAGTCTTTTTGAGCGATACAGCATCCAGTGATTTCCTGAGAAATCTACTCAAAGAAGATTTTATTCAGTCCAGGAATTCTCTTCCTAGGTATTTACCCAAAGAAAATGAAACACAAATAGCCCAGCACAATAAAGTTATAACTACTTTAGCCATACTAGCCAAATACCAAACAACCCAAATATCTGTGGTATAACAAAGAATATATCTTGGCTGGGCACCGTGGCTCTATGCCTGTAATCCCAGCACTTTGGAGGCTGAAGCAGGCAGATTGCTTGAACCCAGGAGTTTGAGACCAGCCTGGGCAACATGGCAAAACCCCCATCTCTACAAAAATGCAAAAATTAGCCGAGTATGGTGGCCCACACCTGTAGTCCCAGCTACTCAGGAGGCTGAGATGTGGGAGGATCACTTGAGCCTGGGAGGTCAAGGTTGCAGTGAGCTATGATGGTACCACTGTACTCAAGCCTGGGTGACAGAACAAGACCCTGTCTTCCCAAATTCAATTACCTTTAAGAATTGGACTATAAAACAGATTCTGAGAGCCTCCATCAAGTCCAGGATGGACAGACAACAGTGACTACACAGAGTCAGAGAAGCCTAGTTTTTCCTTGAGATCACAACTCTATTGCCTCACTCCATCAAGCAGCCAGGGGTTTGCCTTGTAATCAGGGAGTAACAAATTATTGGAAGGCCCTTTTTCAGTGTGCCCCGTGTCCCTATTCACATCATTTGAGAGGATAGCTGATCTTCTGAATGCATTTCTTTCTGAAGGGTGCTTCTGGGCATGGCATAGGGTAGTTGCAGGCAATTTCTCCTATACAATCAGGGTTGACGTTCACAAAGAAGAGAAGCAACATTTTTTCCCTAGAAAAAAAGTTATGAGAGTTCCCAGATGTATAGATTTAGAAACATTTTGCTAGTCTTTGTCAGCTCAGCAGAATATTCTTTTGTTACAACTGGGGAGGAGAGGGGTAGGGAGATTCTCGTCCCTAAAATGATTAGCTTTTAGGAAGGCCTTCTAATGTAGTTAAGAGTTCCCACCTTACTGTGGCACATTTCAAACCATATGAAAGTTGTCTTATTTTTCCTATATTTTCTTACAAACCTCCAATACAATCAAAAAGTTGGGCTTATCCCACCTCTTGTAAGAATGAAAGGAAAAAATGTTGTCGGCTAGGCAGTCAGGCAAGAAAACAGACAGGTATATAAAGAAAGAAAACTACCATCTACATTGACTATAAACCTTCTCTAATCACATAAAAATTGTTTGCCATTGTGGCTCTGGAGCTAGTTACGCTTGACAGTTGCATTTACCCACTTCTGTCAGATTGCATCACTTGTTTCAAATGCTCTGCCCTTGTTAGATACTTTTCCACTGGGAAACCTTTTGTAATGAGAATAATCTTATTACTAATAGTGAAGCATGGTGACTCATTTTTTGAATTGATGTATGTTGAAAGGACCAAGCACTGTTATTGGAAGTGAGTGGCTGAGTCCCTAGATCCGACAGAACAAACCCCTCCAGCAGGGCCAGCACATAAGCAGAGCTGTCCATTAACAGATGAATGAATTTTTAAAATATGGCGCATACATACATATACATATATATACACATATATAATATATTATATACACACACACACATACACACACACAATGGAATACTATTCAGCCTTAAAGAAGAAAGAAATCCTGTCATTTGCAACCTGGAGGAAATTATGCTAAGAGAAACAAGCCAGACACAGAAAGATAGATGCTGCATGATCTCATATGTGGAATCTAAGGAAGTTAAATTAATAGAAGCAGAGAGTAGAATAATATTTTCCAGGGCTGGATGTTGGGGTAAGAACATATTGGTCAAAGGGTACAAAGTTTCAATTAGACAATATCAGCAAGCTCTGGAGATCTATTTTACAACATGGTGACTATGGTTAATAATACTGTTTTGTATACTTGAGATTTGCAAAGGCAGTAGATCTTGCATTTTCTCATTATACACACACAAAATGATAACTAAGTTGATAGACATATTAATTAGCTGAATTGCAGTAATTATTTCACAATGTATACATATATCAAAACATCATGTTGTATGCTTTAAAATATACAATTTTATTTGCCAATTACACATCTATAAAGCTGAGGGAAAACCACAATACCTCTCTCCCTATAAGACAAATAGAAATTCAATTGATTCTTGTTATTCACAATAGCTAAGTTAAATAAAAGCACTGCAAATACTGAATTAGTGAATTGTAAACCATTGATCCTAGGGGAAATACAAGGCTAGGTTCCTATAAGCCTCTGATCCCAACATTTTTGTCAATGGGATCAATATATAACCTTGTGGCCGGGCGCGGTTGCCTCAAGCCTGTAATCCCAGGCACTTAGGGAGGCCGAGACGGGCGGGATCACGAGGTCAGGAGATCAGACTCCCTGGCTACATGGTGAAACCCCGTCTTACTAAAAACTACAGGGAAACTAGCCGGGCGACGTGGCGGCGCGCCCTGTAGTCCCCAGCTACCCCGGGGAAGGGCTGAGACAGGAGAATGGCGGTGAAACCCGGGAGGCGAGGCTTGCCAAAGTGAGCTGAGGATCCGGCCACAGCACTCCAGGCCTGGGTGACAGAGCGAGACTCCGTTCTCAAAAAAAAAAAAAAAAAAAAAAAAAAAAAAATATATATATATATATATACTATATATATATATATATATATAACCTTGTTTTCTGTTTCTCTTTAAACGCACCTTATTTAGTATATATTATTGATTATTAACATAAATCACAGCCAACAGCACTGCAACTCATACCTGAATGAAGCTTATCTAACACATGAATTTTCTCTATATGACACATCACAGCCTTCTTTCACTTAAGAACACTAGAGAGCACTTCAGCAGTATGCTAGGGGGCCATCTTAAACAGCAAAATCAACAAAAAGCACAAAATGCAAAAGCACTGCACTAAATAGACAAAGAGAAAGACACTGTTTACATTATGAGCTGAAACAAGAATGCAGAGTATTGCCTTGTTTGACTTCAGCTGGGAACGTGCTTGTTGAGCAACTCAAATTTTTCACAACCCTGTGCGTATCCAAAAATGATCAGGAATGTACCGTGAGTGTTAATTTTGATGCCACAAATAATTGTAGTGAGTAGGTGAACTTACAACATGGAATCTGTGAATAATGAGGATTGACTGTATGTGCATACTTGTATTTTGTACTTTGGGAAAACCTCCTTCGTGTATTCTCCTTTACATTGTCAAGGGGGTGGCTGATCCAGTGGCCCTTGCATATTAGAGGCCTTTCCATATTAGTGGCAGTCACACAGTCACCTTTCCCAGTACTTCTGGATTTCTTGTCTGGGAGCTTAATTTCTTTAGTTCAGGGCTTTGATCCCTAGTAAAATGTAAATCTCCATGTGACATGACATTTTAAGATATCATCAGTCACTCTTTGATATGAATAAATGAAGTTGAGAAATTCTGTGGGTAAACAAGGCTGTGAAAGGGAGAGTCTGGACTCAGTCATCCCCTTCGAGTATTGACCACCTTCTTGCCACACTGCCTTAGTTGTCTGATGACCTTCCACTTCTTCCTATTACTTCAATTAAGAGGCTTTCTATAGCCACAGCTCCAGCTAGTAACTATCATGAGCTCCAAACCACTCTATGAATGTATTTCTATCAGTTTAAAAATAGAATACATAGAATGCAATTAATCATCCTCCGCCCCCGAACCCAGGTATTCTGACTACTATCCAAGTAAAAGAGACTTCCTTTTCTCAGTCACCCCTGCTACACATCTTAGTGTTATTTGTAATACCTTTCTTTTCTCCACTTCTACTCAATAAACACATACAACTAGCCCCTTCTCTAAAACATGTCTCTTCTAACCTACCTTTTCCATTTCTCCTGCCTTTCTACAATAACTCTTTGGTTAACCCTCTTTCCTAGCCCTTGTCTATCCCACGTTTTTTTTCCTTTTTCTTTTTTTTTTTTTTTTTTGAGTCAGAGCCTCTCTCTGTCGCCCAGGCTAGAGTACAGTGGAGCGATCTTGGCTTACTGTAACCTCTGCCTCCCAGGTTCAAGCAATTCTCCTGCCTCAGCCCCCCAAGTAACTGGGACTACAGGCACGTGCCACCACACCCGGCTAATTTTTTGTATTTTTAGTAGGGGTTTCACCATGTTAGCCAGGATGGTCTCGACCTCCTGGCCTCGTGATCTGCCCACCTCAGCCTCCCTATCCTACTTCTAATTAATCTGTACATCGATGGTGTAACCTTCTGAAACTGGTGCTGCTCAGGTCCAAAAGGACTCCTCACTATACAACAAATGCAGGAAGTCTCATTCCCTTTTGTGGCATTCAAAGCCCTCAATAATCTCAAGTAGCTAACTTCCCACTCTTTTCTCCCACCGAACCTCGCCCTGATTATATGTGTTGCAATGCTCAAACAAATGCTAGAGTGATTATTTTTCAGACCTCAAATCAGAACATTTATTTCTCTAATGAAAGGAGCAGTTGCGAGGCTATTGAGAAAGGATGCTTTCAATCCTTACAGTATTGGAAAAGTCTAGGTCTTTTTCTGTAATTTCTCCTCAGTTCTTTCCTGCCTCTGTGTCACCATGTTTTCTGCCTAGAAGCATCCTTTACATCCTCATTCTCCTCACTCCCATTACCCAGCCTGTTGATAGTCCGTGTGTCTGCCCAGGCCTGGAGCTAATGCACACTCTCCATTGTATGGTTCAATTTCTCTGTACTGTGTGCTGTTGTTACTTCCAAAATCCTTTATATATTTTCCTTGCATTAAAGAAGTATGTCTGTGTGTTTGTGTGCATGTATGTGTTTTATTTACCTTTAAGTTCCTCTTAGCATTGAGTTATAATAAACTATTCCTGTGTCTGTTCTGTAATAAGCACTCCTATTACCTCACTTCATTCTCACAGCAAACATCTCATATATTATTGCCATTTTACAATTGAGGAAATTACATCTCATGATGCCTAAGTAACTTTTCCAGGTTAGAAAATGATGGGCCTGGAATTCAAACCCAGATATCTGTGGCATCAGAGTTCTGCACACACAGGAAGTACTGAAAATACGGTCTTTTCAAAAATTACATTGAAATCAGTTGCACCAAAAGAGAAGGGAATCATTCTGCAAAAGATGTTAGAATGGAAAAAATTAGAGGCCTGATATTTTTTCTTCATAAAAAGGGAGATACCAAACAATTGACTAGATTTCAAAGGTCATTGTGGATGAAGTAAAATGAATGAGAGCAGATAATTTAAAAAATAAAAATAAAAGCTTTGTTCAAAATGCATTTCCTCTCTCCTTTATCAGACGTGGACCTTTCCCCTTCTGCTGCTTGCTGGGCAGTTGCTCAGATATCTTGGCACACACTGAGTCACACAGTCAGCAGCAGCAGCAGCAGCAGTGTTCTGCTCTTTCAGCAGACCACCACAGGGTACAGGCCATCACCTTAATGGCCCCATGGGCCCTGGGCTAATCCCCACACCATCCACTTATCTACCTCCACGTCACATACGTATCCCCAGAGAGAGTTGTCACCTTGGATACAAAATGACCTTCCACCGAAGAGGACCAGACAGCAAAACTTATGCTGCTCCACGCTAAGTGTTCTGGGAAAAAAGGCCAATTGTAAAGAGACAGTGAGTCTTAAGTGTCCTTGGAAAATGTTCTCTGTCTCCTCTTGGCATAGGAAGGGGCCCAGCCTTTTCTCCCCAGCAGGGACTGAAATGGGGAGTGGTACCACAGTTATTACTGCCATTAATATTAATGTACAGATCTCACTTCTACCACCCATCTTGATGACCTTATAATGGGTTCATTGCAGGTCTGTCTAGTCTAAGGCTTCCAGAGTGAAATTGCTTTATCAAATTTGGACTTTCTTGATGAGATGCCTCTGGCTTCATCGTGTGATCAGTTCTCATGAAGTTGAAAGCAGGCTGCTATTCCATTTTAATTTCTTTTTCTTTTTTCTCTTCCCCCTGAGGAATTTTGGATAAAAGAGTTTATTAGCTGGCTTCACTGGCTTGTCTTCCCAAAGGCTGAAACCATACTTCAAACTTAGCTGAGGCCCTTTCTTTGTGAGCATGCCAGTTATGGAAGCACAGGGCAGCAGGTGTAAACTCTGTTCAAGTCGTCTTTCCTGCACAAAGTTTGAGAACAAACCCCACGAGGCGAGCAAGTGACGTTCCCAACAGCAGAAAACGCTGAGAGAATGATTGGTTTCATAGTGTGAATGCAATTCCACAATCATTTTCCACAATTCTAAAGTCCAAAAATCTCCAAAAAAACAGCTTCGTTTTTTTTTTTTTTTTTTT
>NW_016808923.1:0-18876 GCF_001698545.2 Rhinopithecus bieti | reverse complement strand
TAAAAAAGCTTCATTAATTCGTCTAGGCCCAACAAAAAAGTTTTCTTTTGTTTTGCTTATAAATCTGTAGCAAACTCATTTGGCAATAAACTCTGAAACTATTCATAATCTGTACAATCTTTATCTAATTTTGTATGAATGTTTACATGTTATGCTGCAAAAATTAATATGTTTAATTATAAGGTGTTCCCTGATGGAATGTATGTGCGTGTGTTCAAATATTTATCTGGAATATTCTAAATTTCAAAATACATACAACTGCAAAAATTATAGGTAAGGAATTGTATAGACCCATGGTATAAAAAAGAATATCCATTTCACTTGGGCAGTTCTTTAAAAATTAAAATAAAAAATATCTCTTTAATACCTGTATTAGCCAGGATTCTCTCAGGGGACAGAACTAATAGGATATATGTATATATAAAAGGGAGTTTATTAGGGAGAACTGACTCACATGATCACACGGTAAAGTCCCACATAGGCCGTCAGCAAACTGAGGAGCAAGGAAGCCAGTGGGTGGATCAGTCCAAGTCCCAAAGCCTCAAAAGTAGGGAAGCTGACAGTTCAGGCTTCAGTCTGTGGCCAAAGACTGGAGAGCCTTTGGCAAACCACTTATTTAAATCCAAGAGTCCAAAAGCTGAAGAACTTGGATTCTGATGTTCAAGGGCAGGAAGCATCCGACATGGGAGAAAGATGAAGCCTGTAAGACTCAGCAAGTTGCTCTTCCATCTTCTCCTGCCTGGTCTATTCTAGCCACACTGGCAGCTGATTAGATGGTGCCCACCCAGATTGAGGGGGAGTCTGTCCCTTCCAGTCCACTGACTCAAATATTAACTTCCTTTGTCAACACCCTTACAGACACACCCAGGAACAATAATTTGCCTCCTTCAATCCAATCAAGTTGACACTCAATATTAGCTATCACAATGACTTAATGAAAGGTTTTATCTCACCTCTATGTCCATGACATTTCTATTTCTTTCTTTCACTGGGTTGGAACTTGCTTGCTGGCCTAAGAAAAGTCACTTTATTGTCATGAAACTGTCCTAGACTATGAGTTGGGAGGCCTGGAAGAAATCAGGCCTTTAGACTTCAAACTTCAGTTTCCTCATTTGTGAAATGTGAGTGAAAATTCCAGTCTTGAATTTCTTCTAGGGCAGGTTTGAGACTCAGATTGAAGACTCTTTGAAACAAGAAACCACCACAAAAGTATCAGCTATAATTATCAAAGCCAAGCCACATGATTATTCAGTTGATGTCCTTTACAAAATTCTTCCTGATTTAAGAAAAAATACAAGCAGACTGGGTGCAGTGGCTCATACCTGTAATCCCAACACTTTGAGAGGCAGAGGCAGAAGGATTGCTTGAGCTCAGGAGTTCAAGACCAGTCTGGGCAACATGGCAAAACCCCATCTCTACAAAAAATAGAAAAATTAGGTGAGCATGGTGGTGTATGCTTGTAGTCCAAACAACTTGGGAGGCTGAGGTGGGAAGATTGTTTGAGCCCAAGGAGATTGAGGCTGCAGTGAGCCATGATCACACCACTGCCCTCCAGCCTGGGCAACAGAGCAAGATCCTATCTCTAAAATAAATAAATAAATAAATAAATAAATAAATAAATAAATAAATAAAATATTTGTTCAGGATCTGAAGGGAATTAAAATTTTTTAAATGCTTCATTAGTTCGGGCTGGGTGCAGTAATCCCAGCACTTCAGGAGGCCGAGACAGGTGGATCATGAGGTCGGGAGATCAAGACCATCCTGGCTAACACGGTTAAACCCCATCTCCACTAAAAATACAAAAAAAAGTAGCTGGCTGTGGCGGCGGGTGCCTGTAGTCCCAGCTACATGGGATGCCAAGGCAGAAGAATGGCGTGAACCGGCGAGGTGGAGCTTGCAGGGAGTCGAGATTGCACCACTGTACTCTAGCCTGGGTGACAGAGCGAGACTCCGTCTCAAAAACAAACAAACAAACAAACAAAAACCACTTCATTAGTTCATCTAGGCCCAACTTCATCATCATCAATTTGTGAATCTTGAGGTCCTCTCAGTTTTATTGATAGCCATACCTGGAAAAATCATGAATATATCTTTGTATGCACCTAAAAGCATGGGAACATGCGTGCTTATATTGTATTAGGATTGAAATATTCCAGACTAAGAGTTTCTGGTCCTTTGTTTAATAAATGTCTTTGGGGCCGGGTATGGTGACTCACGCCTGTAATCCCAGCACTTTGGGAGGCCAAAGCCAGTGGATCACGAGGTCAGGAGTTCAAGACTAGCCTGGCCAACATAGTGAAACCCCATCTCTACTAAAAATACAAAAATTAGCCGGGCATGGTGGCACGCGCCTGTAGTCTCAGCTACTCGGGAGGCTGAGGCAGGAGAATTGCTTGAACCCAGGAGGGGGAGGCTGTGGTGAGCCGAGATCATGCCACTGCACTCCAGCCTCGGCAACAGAGCAAGACTCTGTCTCAAAATAATAATAATAATAATAATAATAATAATAATATTAATATTAATATTAATAATAAATAAAACAAAACAAAAAAGTATTTGGTAATATCAATGGATTAAAAAATTCTTTTCTGCTTTAGAAAGAGAGCAAGAATAAGAGAAAAGTTTTGTCAACAGACAACTAGCACAGCTGTACATGGTAATTAATTTTAAGTGGTTTATATTAGTGGATCAAGGGAACACCCTCAATACGGCAGATAAGATCCTAGTCCCAGGCTGAAACTGTAGTGGGCAGAAACCAGCCCAACAAAACCAGATACAAAGAGTTAGAGAAAAAGACTAACAGCAAAGGGCAGGAAATCCAGAAGTAAATCCCTAGGGCTTTTAGCTAATTTAGCTTTACCTTCCACAGGGCAAATACTCTCTTTGTTCTCAGAGTTTTAAAATATGCATGTGTGGGACAGATCCATGAGTTAGTTATCTTACAGAGGACTTCAAGGAGGCTTAGAATAAAATATGACAACAATGATAACCCGCAATTTATTGTCTACCCACTGTGTGCTGGGCACTTAAGTACATTATCTCATGTAATCTTCACACTATCTCTGCATGGTAGGTATGATTATCATCTTGTGTCTTCTGCATATCTATTGCTGTTCAACAAACTACCCCAAAACTCAGTGACTTAAAACAATAATTCCTTGTTATCTCTCATGATTCTGTGGGTTAACTGGGCTCAGCTGAGTGGTTCTCTCTTGGCATGTCAGGCAGCAGCTGTAACAAGTAACTGGGGCTACAGTTAGACCTCTCTGGCATGAGTAAACAACCTAAGCTGGGGTAGTTGTAATATCTAGGGGCTGCGTTGGTATCTCTTATTTATCCAGGTCATCTCCATAGGCAAGCTTGGGCTTCCTCAAAGCACGGCAGTCTCAGGGTAGTCAGACTTCCTTGTTTTGTTTTCTTTCTTTATTTTTAAATTTAAGTTCTGGGATACATGTGCAGAATGTGCAGTTTTGTTACATAGGTATACGTGTACCATAGTAGTTTGCTCTACCTATCAACCCGTTATCTAGGTTTTAATCCCTGCACGCATTACATATTTGTCCTAATGCTCTCCCTCTCCTTACCCCCACTGCCTGACAGGCCCTGGTGTGTGTTGTTCCCTCCCTGTGTCCATGTTGTTCTCATTGTTCGATTCCCACTTACGAGTGAGAACATGTGGTGTTTGGTTTTCTGTTCCTGTGGTACTTTGCTAAGAATGATGGCTTCCAGCTTCATCCATGTCCCTGCAAAGCACATGATCTCATTCTTTTTTATGACTGCATAGTATTCCATGGTATATATATGCCACATTTTCTTTATCCAGTCTATCACTGATGGGAGTTTGGGTTGGTTCTAAGTCCTTGCTATTATGAATAGTACTGCAATAAACATTCATTTGCATGTGTCTTNTTCATCCATGTCCCTGCAAAGCACATGATCTCATTCTTTTTTATGACTGCATAGTATTCCATGGTATATATATGCCACATTTTCTTTATCCAGTCTATCACTGATGGGAGTTTGGGTTGGTTCTAAGTCCTTGCTATTATGAATAGTACTGCAATAAACATTCATTTGCATGTGTCTTTATAGTAGCATGACTTATAATCCTTTGGGTATATACTCAGTAATGAGATTGCTGGATCAAATGGTATTTCTGTTTCTAGATCCTCAAGGAATCACCACACTGTCTTCCACAATGGTTGAACTAATTTACATTCCCACCAACAGTGTAAAAGTGTTCCTATTTCTCCACAGCCTCACCAGCATTTACTGTTTCCTGACTTTTTAATACTCACCATTCTGACTGGCATGAGATAGTATCTCATTTTGGTTTTGATTTGCATTTCTCTAATGATCAGTGATGATGAACTTTTTTTCATTTCTTTGTTGGCCACATAAATGTCTTCTTTTGTGAAGTGTCTGTTCATATACTTTGCCCACTTCAAAAAGTGCCCATCAAAATGGGGCTGTTCGTTTTTTCTTGTAAATTTCTTTAAGTTCCTTGTAGATTTTGGATATTAGACCTTTGTCAAATGGGTAGATTGCAAAAGTTTTCTCCCATTCTGTAGGTTGCCTCTTCACTCTGATGATACTTTCTTTTGCTGTGCAGAAGTTCGTTAGTTCAATTACATCCCATTTGTCAACTTTGGCTTTTGTTGCAATTGCTTTTGGTGTTTTAGTCATTAAGTCTTTGCCTGTGCCTATGTCCTGAGTGGTATTGCTTAGATTTTCCTCAAAGTTTTTTATGGGTTTGGGCTTAATTTTTATATAAGGTATAAGGAAGGGGTACAGTTTCAGTTTTCTGCATATGACTAGACAATTTTCCTAGCACTATTTATTAAATAGGAAATCCTTTCTCCATTGCTTGTTTTTGTCAGATTTGCCAAAGATCTGACAGTTGTAGATGTGTTTTGTTATTTCTGAGGTCTCTTTTCTGTTCCATTGGTCTACATACCTGTTTTTGTACCAGTACCATGTTGTTTTGGTTACTGTAGCCTTGTAGTATACTTTGAAGTCAGGCAGTGTGATGTCTCCAGCTTTGTTCTTTTTGCTTAGGATTTTCTTGGCTATATGGACTCTTTTTTGGTTCCATATGAAATTTAAAGTAATTTTTTTCTAATTCTGCAAAGAAAATGGTAGCTTGATGGTAGTAGCATGAAATCTCTACACTACTTTGGGCAGTATGGCCATTTTCACAATATTGATTCTTTCTATCCATGAACATGGGATGTTTTCCCATTTGTTTGTGTCCCCTCTTATTTCCTTGAGCAGTGTTTTGTAATACTCTTTAAAGAGGCCCTTCACATCCCTTATAAGTTGCATTCCTAGGTATTTTATTCTCTTTGTAACAGTTGTGAATGGGAGTTCATTCATGATTTGGCTCTCTTCTTGTCTATTGTTGGTGTGTAGGAATACCTGTGATTTTTGCACATTGATTTTGTATCCTGATATTTTGCTGAAGTTTCTTATCAGCTTAAGGGGTTTTGGGGCTGAGACAGTGGGGTTTTCAAATATAGAATCATGTCATCTGCAAACAGAGACAATTTGACTTCCTCTCTCCCTATATCCTTTATTTCTTTCCCTTTCCTGAATCCAGGAGCTGACTTTTTCAAAAAAAAATTAACAAAATAGTAGACTGCTAGCTAGACTAATAAAGAAGAAAAGAAAGAAGGATCAAATACACACAATAAAAAATGATAAAGGGGATATCACCACTGATCCCACAGAAATACAAACTACCATCAGAGAATACTATAAACACCTCTATGCAAATAAACTAGAAAATCTAGAAGAAATGGATAAATTCCTGGACACATACACCCTCCCAAGACTAAGCCAGGAAGAAGTCGAATCCCTGAATAGATCAATAACAAGTTCTGAAATTGAGGCAGTAATTAATAGACTACCAACCAAAAAAAGCCCAGGACCAAATGGATTCACAGCTGAATTCTATCAGAGGTACGAAAAGGAGCTGGTACCATTCTTTATGAAACTATTCCAAACTATTGAAAAAGAGGGATTCCTCCCTAACTCATTTTATGAGGCCAGCATCACCAAAACCAGTCAGAGACATACCAAAAAAAGAAAACCTCAGGCCAATATCCCTGATGAACATCAATGTGAAAATCCTCAATAAAATACTGGCAAGCTGAATCCAGCAGCACATCAAAAAGCTTATCCACCACGATCAAGTCGGCTTTATCCCTGGGATGCAAGGCTGGTTCAACATAAGCAAATCAATAAACGTAACCCGTCACATAAACAGAACCAATGACAAAAGCCACAAGATTATTTCAATAGATACAGAGAAGACCTTTGATAAAATTCAACATCCCTTCAGGTTAAAAACTCTCAATAAACTAGGCATTGATGGAACATATCTCAAAATAATAAGGGCTATTTATGACAAACCCATAGAAAATATCTTATTGAATGGGCAAAAGCTGGAAGCATTCCTTTTGAAAACCAGCACAAGACAAGGATGCCCTCTCTCACCACTCCTATTCAACAGACTTCTTACATGGCAGCTTTCTTCCCCTAGACTGAATGTTCCAAGGGAACTAGGTGGAAGCTGCAAGGTTTCTTATGATCTAGCCTCAGAAGTCACACTAAGTCACTTCCATCAATTCTATTGGTTAAATGTGAGTCACAGGATCAACCTCAGAGGAGGGACTTATACTAACGTGTAGATACTAAGAGATGTGGCTCATTGAGGGGCCAACTTTAGAAACTAGCAAATATATGTATTTACTTATAGCAAAAAATATATAAATTTTACATCAAATCATGTTACAAATGAGAGAATTAAAGCTTTGCAAGATTAGGCTACTTGTTCGAGATCAAAGATCTTGCAGGCAGTCAAGATGGTGTTCAAATCCATTTCTCTATAATTCTACTATATGCTAGTCTCTATCTACTAAGCAAAATTATCAGTGGGAAATGAATTAATTTATAAAAACAGTATTTATTAAAGAATTGTACAAAAACAGGCATGATATATGATTTCCATCTTTTAAAATCTCTAGCAGGCTGGAGTGTAGAGTAAAAATAACATTGGGTTTAGAGGTAGAAGGTCAGTTTGAGTCCTGAGTCTGCAACTCTGGGCAATTCATTTAAACTCTTTGAGACTCAGTTTCTTCCAAGATGAAATGGAGATAAACAATGCCTTTCCTACAATATTGATGTTAAAAATAAAATAAAACCAGCTACGTAAGCATGATCTTGTTAGCCACAGTTTAACTGAAAGAAATCATGGACCCATGAAAGGTTATATAACAAAGTGAAAGAGGACAGTGCCTCTTCTGAGATGTGTACCTGTTGAGACTTGATGGGCATCAGCCAAAAGTATGCTAGAAGTGCCTGGCATGGTGCCTCCATGCCTGTAATCCCAGCACTTTGAGGGGCCAAGGCTTGAAGATCTCTTGAGCTCAGGAGTTCAAGAGCAGTCTGGGCAACAAAGTGAGACCCCCCACCCACATCTCAACAACAACAACGAAAACAAAACAAAAGAAAAAAAAAATCACAAAAAAATGAGTGCACTAGAAGTGAGTCCTGCAATTGCTGAAACATTGTACTAGACATCCTGGGAAGCTCCTATCCCTGTCCTGTCTGATACCTTATGTTCCTCTGGGAAATCCAAACAATCCTTGACTATAGCAGGCACTCCTTTCCTTCACATGATGGCAAACCACCATTTTGTCGGGGACTATATGATGCCAAAGTCCCAAACAACCAAGTCTTTAAAAATCCACTCCTTAATTTTATTTTTCACTTTGGCTTCTAAATGTTTCATGCGGATAGATCAGTTGAGAATGAAATACTGTAGAAGTGCAAGAGAAGTTGTAGCTGAACTCTAGTTTGAGTTTGAGCTCAAGTTGAATTAAACTTAAGTTGAATTAAACTTAATTAAACTCAAGCTCAAACTAGAGTTCAGCTACAATTGATTGACAAACGGGAATCAGACTCCAGTAACAAAGTCCTGCAGGCAGAGATGGGTGGGGACAGAGGAGAACAACCCAAGCTGGATCCCAAGTTGGGCCAATCAACCAGATCTGAACTATGGGAAGAGGGTACAGCAGCTACAGGTGGGAGGTCAAGAACTCAAACTCACAAAGATTTTCCGTGATTCTCTGGGGAACAAGCAGTTGGCTTTCAGGACCAGGTGGCACATGAGGACAAAGCAAGATTTGACCCCCTTCTCCTTTCTTTCTGTAACTCCTCATGGCTGGCACAGAGAAGCCTGTTTGGGTACTAAGCGTGTTACATAGGAAAGAGCAGGAAACTTTTAAACTGCAAGAATTAATGTGAATGCCACCTTGTTTGCATGGATGTGAGTAAAGCCAGGATACAGAACAACTGACTTTTAACACAGTTGTAAGCTGTGTATGGCAATATTTCTCAAACCTCTTTCCAAGGATTCACTTTACTCCTTTTTCATAGGTGCATGTTTTATTTTATTTTATTTCAATAGTTTTTGGGGTACAAGAGGTTTTTGTTTACATGGATGAATTATATAGTAGTAAATTCTGAGATTTTAGTGCACCTGTGTGCCCATGTTTTAAATAATACTACCCATGACCCACAAAACAACTGTAACTTTTTAAAAGATTTTAATATTTAATTTTTCAGTGTTTAACTCAGTGATTTTTTTATTGTATTCACAAAGTAATAATCATCATTGCTGTATAATTTCATAATGTTTTTATCACACCAAAATGAAATCCATTAGCAAGTCACTCCCCATTTTCCTCTCTCCCCAGTCCCTGGCAACCATTCATCAGCTTTCTGTCTATGGATCTGCCCATTCTGGATATTGCATATAAATTGAATCATATAATACATGGTCTTTTCTGTCTGGCTTCTTTCACTTATCATAATGTTTTCAAGGTTCATCTCTGTTGTGGCCTATATCTGTACTTCATCTTTTTTTATTGACAGGATATTATTCCATTATATGAATATAACACATTTTGTTTATCCACTCACCTTCAACAATTTCTACTTTTGGACTATTATGAACAATGCTGCTGTGAATATTTATACACACATTTTTGTGTGGATGTATGCTATCAATTATCTTGGGTATACATCTAGCCGTGGAATTTCTGGTTCACATGGTAATTCTATATTTTAACATCTTGAGAAACAGCCAAACTGTTTCAAATTAAACACTTTAATCAATAATTTTTAATTTTTTTCTTAATAAACCTCTAGATACTAATCAGTGCTTCTAAACAGTATGTGATAATTCTTGTTACCATATTGAATTCTTATCTTCTTCGCCAAAAGCAGAGAAATTTTCTGTATAATCTATACAGGCTAATTTCTGGCAAGTGGTGGTTTTTTTTAGATTGTTGAAATACTGAAAACAGCTTGAGAACTCTCATTAGAGTACCTTTAAAAGTCCACAGGGGTTGAGAACTCCAGGCTGGGAACACAGCAAATAGTAAATACAGGTTCTGGAAACTGGAAATATTTTACTATAATTTAGGACACCCCCTATAATTTAGGACACCTATTCTCTTCTCTCCTCCCTCAACTGAAGGCCTTTTTCTCCCCCACTAAAAAACTCAACAAACAGTGAATTGATTGTTCCCATATTTTAGGGTTTTATAGACTAATAAAAAGTTTTTTTAAACTATGAACTTACATATGTTTGTCAAATTTCTATTATGCCAAATAAAGCATTAAAAAACTATGTTGTATCACCATGATTTTGTTAAAGAAAAGAAAACCCTTCAAAAGTAGACACCAGACTAAAATACAGTTCTAAAATTTTGTTTTAATAATTTTTTAAAAAGTGTAATCATTTATTTTTCTTATTTTGTTATGGACTAGTGAAAACTCAGAGACTAGAAAGATCAGATAATACCAAGAGGGATAGAATAATTCAGCCTGGTGGGTGTATTAAAGTTAATACAAGTATCAATGTCCCTAAATTCATCCACATTGCTCTTGTTAAGGAAATGCTAGCACTCTCTAGTGAAATTGTTTCCCCTCAAGCTCTTCCTTTCCTAGAAAGTTAGATTTTTCTGCCACATGATTCCTGAGCTTTTGTGATTTGATAATGTGAAAAACTGGTGGGAGAAAGGTCAGTAAGGGATGATTTTAAAAGGTTAAGTTGATCTATATGATAGCTGGGAAGGAGGGAGTGAAGAATATTGAGAAAGAAGGACAAAAATTCTCCTGACTGAGGATAGTTTTCTTTGGGTGAGTGTGGTGTTGGGAGTAGATTCCAGAATATGTGTGGTGTGAACCATTTAGGGATCACAATATAAATAAATAAAATATAAAATATTACTTGGATAAAACAGGTTTTCTTTACTATTTTTAGAAATATTAAACAAAAAGATTGGAATTCCTTTCTTTAAAAAATATCTAGACTGGACCTAATGATCTAAGAGTCATACGGGTCATATAAAATTGGACAGCAGATTATGTTCAGCTTTCAGACTATCAATCTTCTGTTACAATTGGCATTTCTTCACATCTTCTCCAAGACACTTTGCTTCTATTCCTCTCCTAAGTGAAATTTTCTCTCAGGAAATTTATTTGTACAAAGATGGTATACATGACTGTGTAGATACGAATAATCATTCTTTCAGGGTACCGAGCAGGTAATTGTAAAGGCAGTCTTTATTCTTTAATTTATTCATTTGTTCATTCATTTAAAAAACACTTTTGACTGGGCGTGGTGGCTCATGCCTGTAATTCCAGCACTTTGCCGGGCCGAGGCAGGTGGATCACCTGAGGTCGGGAGTGTGAGACCAGGCTGACGAACACGGAGAAACCCCGTCTCTACTAAAAATACAAAATTAGCTGGGCGTGGTGACACATGCCTGTAATCTCAGCTACTNAAATAAATAAATAAATAAATAAATAAATAAATAAATAAATAAATAAATAAATTTAAAAAATAGGCTAGTAGCAGTGGCTCACGCCTGTAATCTCAGCACTTTAGGAGGCTGAGGCAAGCGGATCACGAAGTCAGGAGATCGAGACCAGCCTGGCTAACACGGTGAAACTCCGTCTCTACTAAAAATACAAAAAATTGGCGGGGCGAGGTGGCGGGCGCCTGTAGTCCCAGCTACTCGGGAGGCTGAGGCAGGAGAATGGCGTGAACCCGGATGGCGGAACTTGCAGTGATCGGAGATCCTGCCACTGCACTCCAGCCTGGGCGTTAGAGCAAGACTCCGTCTTAAATAAATAAACAAACAAACAAACACTTTTAAGTCTAAGTGAAAAGATTTTGCCTAAGGGATAGCTAGATGTACAGATAAAATTAATACCTGAGCCTTGACTTGAAAAACGTTTGTCTCCAGACATGTAAACATAAGAAATTACAATAGTGCACAGTAACACGATTACAGTCACAGAAATGAGGAGGTGGGGCAAGGAAGCAGCAGAGTTCAACAAAGACTTCCTGGAAGAGGTGACAACTGAATTTAAGAAAGTAAATATACGCATATCAGTCAGTCTTGGGTGGGGAGAACATTCCTAGAAGAGAGAACAGGAAAGAGCGAACTATTAACAGAGAGTAAATGTAAGATGGCAGATGAGACAGGAGAAGTGTGCAGGTGACAGAGCCCGAAGGTGGATGTGGGACTTTTTCATGGGTCTGACAGACAGTGAGGAGATTCACTCCAAGAGTCATAATATAATTTGCATTTCAAAAGCTCACTGTGGTGAGTCTGAGAAGGACAAATTCAAGAGCAGGTTAGACATGCCGAGGCCAATCAGCAGCTCTTGCAACCGTCTAGGTGAGAAAGAATCCAGAGAAATGACATAAAGACAGTCAATTGGGATTGAGAAAGGGAGAGATCAATTCTGACTGGGAAGATCTGAGAAGACATCTGGGAAGTGGGATTTGACCATCTTTTGTTGGGCCTTGAAAGAAGGGGAACTTCAAAGGCCCAACAAAAGGAAATGGAAATTCCTTGGAGATAGTCTATGTTGGTGCTAAACCCCCAGTGTCTACCACAGATCAAGTCATGTAGCAGACTCTTAGGTCATGTTTGTTGGATGAATGGGAAGGAAATTCCAGAGTGTACCTGTTATCTCTTGTTTCATATTAACCGATCCCAAAACTAAGTGACTTCAAATAACAGCCATTGATTTTTGCTTGCCTGTCTACAGATAAGAGAGATAGCCCTGCTACTCTGGGCTAGGCTTGGCTGATCTCAGCTTCAGCAGTTATCACTCACTCAAGCATCTGCAGTCCCCTGGCAGATCCATCACTGGCTGGATGGCAACTGTTGAGGGAGTGGGTAACTGTGCCACGTGGGTCTTATCATCCCACTAGGTTAGCCTGGCTTGTCCCTGTGGTGACAGCAGAGTTCCAAGTGAGTGAACGAAAAGTAAGCAAGGCTTCTGAACACTTATGCTCAGAACTGGCACTGTATCACTTCTGCTCCATTCTGCTGGCCAAAGCAAGTCACAAGACTACCCCAGGTTCAAGGGGTAGGGAAAAGCTCCACTTCTTGACGAAGTCACATTCCAAAGAACCGTGGATACAGTGAGGAGAATAATTGCAGCCATTTTTGCAATCTCCCACACATACAGAAGGCAGAGGCTGAACCTTCTGGGCTCAAGAACTGGACCACACTGGCCACAGCCAGGAGGGTCTGGACTGACAGTGATGACTTATGTACAGGCTTGGTGGGAGGCAGGGGATGCAGTAGAAGACTGAGCTGGATAAGAATGTAGGGGCCAGACTGCAGAGGATGTTGAAGGCCAGGCTAAGGATGTTTGGACTGTGTTCTCCAATCCCTGGAAGGCTATCAAAAATTTTTGAGATGGGGCTGGGTGCAGTGGCTCACACCTGTAATCTCAGCACTTTGAGAGACTGAGGCGGGAGAATTACTTGAGTCTAGGAGTTCAAGACCATCCTGGGCAACATAGCATGATCCAGTCTTTACAAAAATTAAGAAGTTAGCTGGGTGTGGTGGTGTACTTCTGTAGTCCCAGCTACTCTGGAGGCTAAGGAAGGAGGATAGCTTGAGCCCAAGAGGTTGAGGCTGCAGTGTGCCGTGATCATTTCACTGCACTCCAGCATGGGCAACACAGTGAGACCCTGTCGCTATTTAAAAAAAAAAACATAAAAAGGTTTTCAGATTGGAAACACCAACCCAGAAGTAGGTCTAGGTTTACTGAGATCACCACACATGCAAAGATCACAACGTTCTCAACAACGTGCCACATATTTGCCAGCCCAAGCTAATTTTTAGCTACTTCTTTCTCTCCTTTGGAAGTATCTTGATACTGAAAGGAATGCAATTAGCAGCTTATATTTGTGGGATATAAATATTAACTCTTGTGGAAGAACCAAGCTGCTAATTTCAAAGCATAATCATAATCACTTTTGAACTTTAAGTACACTCAACATGTCCCTTGGACAGCCCTTGAACTAACCCAGGCGTTTCCCATCTCTGCTTTGCAGTCTTAGGAACTTAAGTTAAAAAAAGTCTAGCAACAGAGTAGTAGCTCCTGAGTCCTTGGGATGTGCATAAGTGTGGATCCTAAGTCATCTTAAACGACAAAGTCCTTGCCCTCTAAGGATAACCTCTTTCCATTGATCCTTAAGTGTTCATAAATGACAAAATAGCTATCACCCATGCTAAAAATGGCAGCACTTCAGACAGCTTAGCTCTGTGAAGTGAGCTCATGGGATGCTCCTCTCCTGACTTTTCATGTAATTGATTCCTGTACCTCTTCCAGAGTTCCACTCCTGCAATGTAAGCTTGGAGCCATGACCATCAGGTTTCCCTGCTTTATCACTACGGTCTAACATTTGGTGCTTAATGACAATAATGAATACAAGTGTTAATGTCCGAACCAAAGAAAGTGGGCTAAAGAAATTGGTAACAATGAGTTTAGTTCTCAGCCATGCCACTTGCCAACTGTGCTTTCATAGTTAGGTTATTACTTAATCTTTTTGAGCCTCAAATTAGGGATAAGAGACTCTACCTCACTTTTTAAGGAAGAAAGTACCTACATAGAGTCTACCATGTTGTAGGTGCTCAAAAAGGAAAAGATGGCAATGGGCAAATTGCTAGAGGAAACATCCCAAATTCTGGCAAGGTAGGGTTCTATCTTATATTCCAAAATGTGCAGAAGAGGAAATATAGAATAAGCCAATTCTATTTATCTGCAATTGTCAGGAAGGCATCATAAGACCAATTTTCACCACAGTATGTTCACCTTTTAGGCTCCTACCATCTCACAGAATTCATTTCCTTCTTTGTCTGGAGGTGGGTTTTTAAAGGGCAGCCCAGATGTCAGCATGATATTGACTAGATGTCACCTTGCATTGCTAAATAAAACTGAAGCGTATTGCAGTAGGTTCAGTGTCTGTTCCCCAAAATTTATGTCCAGACCTAAACCCTGATCTCATTTGGAAGTAAGGACTTTGCAGATGTAGTAAAGTTAGAATGAAAAAGCATGAAAATTAGTAGTCATAGAAGTAAAGAGACGGGAAAAGAGGGTAAGCAAGAGGAGACCACACAAGAGATGGGAGCAAAGGAAAGCCGTAAAAGCAAATGTGGGTAACAGCTGGTGGTGTTGGACAGATCCGGCTTCCAGCTTAGTGAAACCAGGTGGGGCTGACTTGACAGTTGCTGCAGGGGACAGGTGTCATGAAGTCTGCCTGCCTAGGACAGTTGCAAAGGTCATACAAGGTCAAGGCAGAAGCCAGAGCTAGAAATGCCCATGTTAGGCTCTTGTCAGGCATTTGATCATCTTTCTGTCCTACATCTCATGAAGACTCTGGGTTTGCTTATATGTATAAAGGGCTAGTTTGGCACACAGATGAAATTTCTACCTAATCCTGGAAAGCTGTGCTTCATGTAAGTTTACATTATCAATCTGTAACTCCCTTCATCAGTCACTACTGCATCACCCTATTTGTGTATTACCTATGGGGACTTGGGTCATTCCCTTCTCCCCACCGTTTATATACTAAGATTGGAGCCCAAAATCCACAGGTAGGCTGGATTCACCAGGGGTCAGGGCTAGATACACAGAGCAGCAGTGTGGAAGTACCATTTGTCACTCACAGAGAAGCACAGAGAACTGGTGTAGGATCTGTTATTGCAAATGACTGTGGTTCCTTCCCTATTACCTCAGATAAAGGAGATAAAACTATGGGCCACATGCCAAATTTCAACCTGTACATGGCTATTTTTAAAAGTTTCAGGCCAAGAGCTGACTCTAAAATGTTATTTAGAAATTATTCTTGAGGTCCCTCTCTGTTCAGGACTCTGGACTAAGTTTATGAGACTTAGAGTTAGAGATCATGACTATTAGGGGCCCATAATTTGGTGTGGAAGAACAAGTCATGCGAACGAATATTCAAACACAAAGGTGGATGAAGGGGCAGGAAGAGGTCAGTGGGAAGGCAGGTGACGGAAAGGCCAGTCATATGTACTCATGTGGTTTTTGAGTGCTCACTCTGTGCCAGGGGCTGGGGAGACAAAGAAGAAGGAGCAATAAGATGAATAACGGTCTTCCCTTGGGAGGATCAGAGTCAAAATATGTTCAACGTACACAGCGGTTTCTAGCAACTTCTCTCCTGCCCCATTTATCCACCTAGTTCTCTGTCTCTGATCACTCTAACCTATTCTTTTCCACCACAGACTTCATTCTCTGAAATAATCTTGCTCATTTATTTGGTTACTTGATAATAGTTTTATTTCCTCCACTGGAATGTTAGCTCCATAAGAGCGTGTTCTATACTAGCCCCAATCCCTAGAATGGTGTTAGCAACCACTAACAGTTGTTCAGTGAATGTCGACCAAATGAGATGCAGCCCAATAGGAATCACAGAAGCCAGTAATGAAAGGGATTAAGGGCATTGGGTTTGGATCCAGACTACCTGTGTTCAAACTTCAGCTCCTCCATTTACTCACTGTTTTACTTTGACCTAGTTACTCTACCTTTCTATGCCTCAGTTTCCCTTAATGCCTAATACAACCAGCCTCGTAGGAGTGTTGGGAGGATTGAATGAGTTAATACACATAGTAAAAAGCACTTAAAGCAGAGGCTAGCAAACATTTTCTTAAAGAGCCAGTGAGTACATATTTTGGGCATTGCACACTATGTGGTTTCTGTTGCTATGACTCAGCTCTACCCTTGTCACACAAAAGCAGGTGTAGACAATACGTAAACAAATGTGTGGCCCAATTCTATTTACAACATTAAAAATTATAGCACAGCATGTAACATAACCTATAAGAACTATAGCACAAAATAACACGCTGTTGACCAGGGAACTAGAAGTCTTTCTTTTGTGATTCCAAAGCCTCTGAGCCACAGTTTAGTCATCTGTACCATGGAGATAATAACTATGCTTTGCTACCTCCCTGGGTTATTTGGTGATTGCATAAGATGAAAGATGAAATAAAAAGTACAAATGTACTGTGTACAAATAAGGCAAAGTGCTCTATAAAATTGGTTCTATAGTGCTGTTTGGATCCAAGATTGCCATGCAGTAGGAGGTCAGATATTATTACACCCATTTTACAGATGAGGAAGCCAGAGATATTAAATGAATCATCTGAGGTCACACAGCTGATAAACGAAAGATTTAAATTGAAACCCAGACAATTTTTATTCTAGTACAGTGTCCTTAATGACACTGTCCGACTCCCCACACACTGAAGAGAAACCTTATGGTACAGAGTTTCTCTTGAGATTTTTCTCCTTTACCTTTCTTACACATGAGTACACCATTTCTCTAGGCACATCCCATACCAAAGGATTCCATGAGTCCCGCAGCACTTGCTTCTTGTCCTTATAGTTATCAAGAAATAATTATATATATTCAAATTATATATCCAGCCCACACGTTGTCTTGTCAAACTAAAGAAAAAAAATAAAAAGGGAAAGAAACACTCAGTGGCATGCCTCTTCCTTAATTCGCTTTCATGCATAATTCTATCCCCATTCCCCCTGCCCTGCAATACCCCAACACACATATTTTTAAGAAACACAAAAGTCTGGTCAGTTTGTATGTGGGTTGAATTGCATATGTTGTGTTACCGTAAGAAATCTACTTGGCCTAAGTCTATAGTAACAAAGAGTTGAACCTTTGGTTGTTGATGAAGACTTCCCTTACTTTCAATTAGGATGCTGGAGGCATGCAAGCATGGAAACTCAAGATCCCAGCTTTCAGCTACCATGTGAATAGAGCTTACAACAGTACTACCAGCTAAATACCTGTAAGAGAAATATCCAAGTGCTAGATATTTTTCAACCTACCAAAATGGCTAAAATTAAAAAGACTACCAATACCAAGTATTGGCAAGAATCTAGGGAAACAGGAACTCTCTTACATTGCTGGTGGGAATGTAAAATGGTATGGCCATGTTGGAAACAGGTTGGCAGTTTCTTAAAAAATTAAACTTACACTTCCCATATGACTCAGCAATTCCATTCCTAGATATCTATCCAAGGGAAATAAAAATACATATCCACACAAAGATTTGTATGGAAATATTCATAGCATCATTTTTCATAATAGCCAAAGTCTGGAAACAACCCAATGTCCATCAACTGTTAAATGGATAAACAAAATATTGTGTTTCAATACAATAGAACACTACTCAGTAATACAAGGAATGAACTACTGATATATGTAACAACATGAATTCATCTCAAAAACATCATGCTTAGTGAAAGGAGACAGATATAAAATATGCATACAGTTCCATTCATATAAAACCTCTAACAAAAGCAAAATTATGCAGCAATAGAAAACAGATTGAAGGGCTGGGGTGTGAGCAGGAATGAACTACAAAAGGGAATGAAGGAACTTTTTGGGGATGTTGAAAGTATTCCAAATTTTAATTGTGGTGATGGTTATATAACTGTATAAATTTGCTAAAACTCATCTAACTGTACATTTTAAATGGATGAATGTCAAGGTATGTAAATAGTACTTCAATAAAGCTATAAAACAGAAGTGTTGCGTATTTTTTAAGTTATTATATTTTTCTTTTAAAATGTGTATGTTGGCCGGGTGCAGTGGCTCACGCCTGTAATCCCAGCACTTTGGGAGGCCGAGGCGGGTGGATCACGAGGTCAGGAGGTCGAGACCATCCTGGCGAACACGGTGAAACCCCGTTTCTACTAAAAATACAAAAAAATTAGCCGGGTGTGGTGGCGGGCACCTGTAGTCCCAGCTTCTAGGGAGGCTGAGGCAGGAGAATGGTGTGAACCTGGGAGGCAGTGGAGCTTGCAGTGAGCAGAGATCATGCCACTGCACTCCAGCCTGGGCAACAGAGTGAGACTCCGTCTCAAAAAAACAAAAAACAACAACAAAAATGTGTATGTTTATTTTAGAATGTGTGAAAGGTATAAAAATGGAAAATAAAAACCTTAATCCCACCTGCCAGAGATAACTACTACTAAGGTTCTTTAATAAGTTAACATTGAAAATACTATTATATCCTGATAGTTTTCACCTAATGTTACATCCTGAGCATTTTACCATTTTAAATTATTCAAAACTATGATATTTGGTGGCTACATAATATTACATCATGTGTGCTACGGTAGTAGATTTACCAATTCCTCTTTATTAGACATTTAGATATTTACAATTTTTATTTTTATGAAGGTAAATTCTGAAAGTGTAAATAAGGTCCAAAGTTTATGGATGATGTTTGAGGCCCTTGATGAATACACATTTCTAAATTGCTTTTCAGAAATATTTCATAATCAATGCAAGAGAGTGACCATAGCACTGTTACTTGGCAGCACTCTTGTTTTCTTTCTTTCTTTCTTTCAATTTTTTTAATTACTTGTATTTCTGGTGAGATTCTTTCTTTCTTTCCCTCCTTCCTTCCTTCCTTCCTTCCTTCCTTCCTTCCTCCT
>NW_016808922.1:0-966 GCF_001698545.2 Rhinopithecus bieti | reverse complement strand
TAAATTTTAAAATTTTAAATAGGAAAATATATGCATAGAACAAAATTCAAAAGGTAAAAGTATGTGGTAAAAAGTATGTGGTAAGGCCGGGCGCGGTGGCTCAAGCCTGTAATCCCAGCACTTTGGGAGGCCGAGGCGGGCAGATCACAAGGTCAGGAGATCGAGACCATCCTGGCTAACACGGTGAAACCCCGTCTCTACTAAAAAATACAAAAAACTAGCCGGGCGAGGTGGCAGGCGCCTGTAGTCCCAGCTACTCGGGAGGTTGAGGCAGGAGAATGGCGTGAACCCGGGAGGCAGAGCTTGCAGTGAGCTGAGATCTGGCCAGTGTACTCCAGCTTGGGTGACAGAGCGAGACTCCGTCTCAAAAAAAAAAAAAAAAGTATGTGGTAAAAAGTAAGTCTTGGCCAGGCGCAGTGGCTCACACCTGTTATCCTAGCACTTTGGGATGCCAAGGCAGGCGGATCACCTGAGTCAGGAGTTTGAGACCAGCCTGGCCAATGTGGCGAAACCCCGTCTCTACTAAAAATACAAAAATTAGCTGGGTGTGGTGGCAGGCGCTTGTAATCCCAGCTACTCAGGAGACTGAGGCAGGAGAATCACTTGAACCTGGGCAGTGGAGGTTGCTGTGAGCCGAGATCATGCCACTGCACTCCAGCCTGGGGTGACAGAGCAAGACTGTGTCAAGAAAAAGAAGTCTCTTTCCTGGCTGGACGCGGTGGCTCAAACCTTTAATCCCAGCACTTTGGAGGCTGAGGTGGGAGGATCACTTGGGATCAGGAGTTTGAGACCAACCTGGCCAACATGGTGAAACCCCATGTCTACTAAAAATTAAAAAATTAGCCAGGTGGCGCATGCCTATAGTCACAGCTACTCGGGAGGCTGAGGCATGAGAATCACTTGAACCTAGGAGGCGAAGGTTGCAGTGAGCCAAGATTCTGCTACTGCACTCCAGCCTGGGTGACA